>NC_071092.1:37128597-37410342 GCF_027358695.1 Spea bombifrons | reverse complement strand
ACTGGAAATCCTTAAAGGCATTTAACAAATCACAGGAGGGATGTTTGTTTCGAAAGAGGAGATATGGTTAAACAAGGTCATAATCTGAAACTAGTGAGTTAGAGGCTTAGATGGAATGTAAAGGAGTTTTACTCCTAGAGTGGTAGAGAAATGGAACAGTCTCCCAGCAGAAGCGGTAGAAACTAAAAGCGAGGGAACGTTAGCTTCAAAGACACAACACAACAGAAAAGGGATTGAACAGGACATGTTAAAGCTATGGAAAGAAGAAGAACTACTCATGATAAGTGAAGGAAAATACATTAGTATTATTGGAGATGATAGGGTCTGTGACGCCTTGTGCCTTCAGTAACAGCAAAGGTGGAAGCAGGAAAAAAACAACTAAAACACAAAAGAATAGGGCCAATGGCAATGCAAAAACAGAGACAGGGGAAATACTGTACAAAGATAAGCCCTGGCCTGGACACATCCCACTGCAACCACAGCACCTGGATTTCTCAAAGAAAATGAACATCAAAAGAACCAAGGCCTGCAAGTGAAGCTTAACCCCCGCCGGGTCTCAATCCCAATGCCTGGTTGGCTGGTGGAGTCACTTGACCAGGTTCAACCAATCGGACACATCCCACTGCAACCACAGCACCTGGATTTCTCAAAGAAAATGGATGAGGACAATACACAAGGGTGTGGGGGGCAATGGGGCATTCATTTACATGTAGGGGTGGCTGAGGGTCATCACATAAATCAATACACAATGTGGGGATGTATGGTGGGATAAATATACAATGCAGGGGTAATTTTTAAGTTGATGATTTTGTACGGCCTGTGAATGATGATATAAATATTCAAATGTGGGGAAAATGGCTAATGCTGACAGAGTGACCCAAATCCCTTTGAGTAAATCATTCAATTTAAATGCATGAACTGGGTGGCTTGTGTTTTGGTCTACCTGGTTGCTAACAATAGCTTTTTTCTCCCTCACCAAACAAAAAAATGTAGAAGAGAGCTCAGAGAAAGTTCAGATGGAGCACAAGGGAATTGAACCCTGGACCTTAAGCACTGGGGTTCAGCTCCTTAACCATTACTCTACATAGTCATATGGGAGGGGCAGCTAGCTTGTCTCCCTCACAAACACAATTAATAAACGAAAGAAGGGTAGCATATACACTACAGACACTAGCAAACCTGTCCCCTGCAAACAATCCATTGGTTTTTGACCTCATTGCAATCTTGTAGCGTGCCTTCCTCCCAAACAAACACACCAAAATAAATCAATTGGAGTGAATTAAACCCAAAACCTCAAAAACTAAATTCAACATCTCTACCATTGCACCACAGAGAACAGGTATAAGGCCCTGTTTTCAAACTTTTAGTTTTTACAGCCCTTTAACTAGCCTGACTCCCAAACAAATGTACTAAATAAACTAAAGAAGGGTGGCTAGCAAGGGCAAAGACAAAACGGCTTATGTTTTGGTCTATGTGCTTACTTAAAAACCAAAAAGCAGAGCAGACACAGTTGAAGCCTAGGGGAATTGAACTCAGGGCGTCAAGGTACCAAGCACAACACCTTAGCCATTAGGCTACAGAGACTGGACGGCAAAGCTTGGAAAATCAGTCCTTTATACAATACAGTGCTCCAGCTGGCCTGACTTCTAAATAAACTAAAGAATGGTAGCTTGTAGGGGCAGAGACAATATGGCTTAAATTTTGGTCTACGTGGTGACGTAAAAAATAAGCCTCAGGGAATCACCTACAGCTAAACTAAAATCACGTAACACCTAAACCAATATGCTACTGAGACGGGTGACACTCAGTATCTCTGACTTAGAGTTGTGGTTAAGGTGTTCGCCTTTTTCCCCGTTGCTCGTGAGTTTGATTCTGGCTACTGCCGGCTCATTCCCACACCAGTAATGTTGTCGTGATGCCCGTAAATTCAAGCGGCATTTATTAAGGATTACTTTAACAATTTAATATTAATTCATAATTCATAAATCATAATTCATAATTCATAAATAATAATACAAAGCAATCAGGAGGCTAGGGCTGAGGGGCAGCCCCTGATTGGCTGAGCCTAGTCAGCTGACCCCAGCGACCAATCAGCAGCCAGCCCAGGAATCCTTCGCTCTGATTGGTCAGCCCTGGTCAGGTGACACCACCCACCAATCAGGAGGCTAGGGCTGAGGGGCAGCCCCTGATTGGCTGAGCCTTGACAGCTGACTCCAGCGACCAATCAGCAGCCGGCCCAGGAATCCTTCGCTCTGATTGGTCAGCCCTGGTCAGGTGACACCACCCACCAATCAGGAGGCTAGGGCTGAGGGGCAGCCCCTGATTGGCTGAGCCTAGTCAGCTGACCCCAGCGACCAATCAGCAGCCGGCCTAGGAATCCCTCGCTCTGATTGGTCAGCCCTGGTCAGGTGACACCACCCACCAATCAGGAGGCTAGGGCTGAGGGGCAGCCCCTGATTGGCTGAGCCTAGTCAGCTGACCCCAGCGACCAATCAGCAGCCGGCCTAGGAATCCCTCGCTCTGATTGGTCAGCTCTGGTCAGGTGACACCACCCACCAATCAGGAGGCTAGGGCTGAATGGCAGCCCCTGATTGGCTGAGCCTAGTCAGCTGACTCCAGCGACCAATCAGCAGCCAGCCTAGGAATCCCTCGCTCTGATTGGTCAGCCCTGGTCAGGTGACACCACCCACCAATCAGGAGGCTAGGGCTGAGGGGCAGCCCCTGATTGGCTGAGCCTAGTCAGCTGACCCCAGCGACCAATCAGCAGCCGGCCCAGGAATCCTTCGCTCTGATTGGTCAGCCCTGGTCAGGTGACACCACCCACCAATCAGGAGGCTAGGGCTGAGGGGCAGCCCCTGATTGGCTGAGCCTAGTCAGCTGACCCCAGCGACCAATCAGCAGCCAGCCCAGGTTTCCCTCGCTCTGATTGGTCAGCCCTGGTCAGGTGACACCACCCACCAATCAGGAGGCTAGGGCTGAGGGGCAGCCCCTGATTGGCTGAGCCTAGTCAGCTGACCCCAGCGACCAATCAGCAGCCGGCCTAGGAATCCCTCGCTCTGATTGGTCAGCCCTGGTCAGGTGACACCACCCACCAATCAGGAGGCTAGGGCTGAGGGGCAGCCCCTGATTGGCTGAGCCTAGTCAGCTGACCCCAGCGACCAATCAGCAGCCAGCCCAGGTTTCCCTCGCTCTGATTGGTCAGCCCTGGTCAGGTGACACCACCCACCAATCAGGAGGCTAGGGCTGAGGGGCAGCCCCTGATTGGCTGAGCCTAGTCAGCTGACCCCAGCGACCAATCAGCAGCCGGCCCAGGTTTCCCTCGCTCTGATTGGTCAGCCCTGGTCAGGTGACACCACCCACCAATCAGGAGGCTAGGGCTGAGGGGCATCCCCTGATTGGCTGAGCCTAGTCAGCTGACCCCAGCGACCAATCAGCAGCCGGCCCAGGTTTCCCTCGCTCTGATTGGTCAGCCCTGGTCAGGTGACAACACCCACCAATCAGGACGCTAGGGCTGAGGGGCATCCCCTGATTGGCTGAGCCTAGTCAGCTGACTCCAGCGACCAATCAGCAGCCGGCCCAGGTTCACCTCGCTCTGATTGGTCAGCCCTGGTCAGGTGACACCACCTACCAATCAGGAGGCTAGGGCTGAGGGGCAGCCCCTGATTGGCTGAGCCTAGTCAGCTGACTCCAGCAACCAATCAGCAGCCGGCCCAGGTCCACCTCGCTCTGATTGGTCAGCCCTGGTCAGGTGACACCACCTACCAATCAGGATGCTAGGGCTGAGGGGCAGCTGCTGCTTGACTAAGATAAGCCTGTCTTGGCTCAGCAGGCAGAAGAAATTCTCCAGCAGCCACTTCCTTAATTGGAGAGTATTCCCTGGAAGGAGGGTTGACGGGAGAGCTCATATTGCCCAGACTTACAGGTTCCTCTTGCTAGAATGGCTGTGCTGTTCCTGTATAGTGCATAATTAAATGGTCAGGGATTTTTCAGCGACATCTCATTGACTTAGCTATGCATTATACAGGGCCAGCCAAGCTCTTTACGCTGCAGAAACGGATTAATAATTTGGCAATTAGAATGTATAGCAAAGTCAAGGAGTTTAAATCAGGTCTCTGCCGTAGACTTGCTTCTGATATTGAGGTGGTCTGTTATGGCAACAATCCACAAATAGCCAGGACTATCTTGGCCAGAGCTGAAAATTCACTCAAATTAAACCCCTATGTTTGCTTTTGTACAACTGTCCACAAATCCTCACACTGGAGGGGGGAAAGCAGAAAGCTACATACCAAAGGAATATTAAAAAAAATAATAATAATAATACACACACACTTAAAGAATTCATTTTATTTCCATAAAAGATAAAAAATGTGAAGTTCCTTAATGTGCCACGTCAAGTCACTTCCTAGGTGGGAGTTGCGTCTCTATTGGCTCAGCAAAACTTCATTTGTGATTGGGTGTAGCATTTTCCATACTTCCGTTAACTCCAAACTGGGATAGCAAACTCCACCGAGCCGTTAATGTGACAAAATAGACAAATTGATGCAGGACACACTGCTTGTTTTATCCCACAGGTCTGTGCTGTTAGCTGAGCCCTCTGACGTAGGGGTGTTTTGTGGCCATCAGCTTGGAACAGAAAAACACCACTTGGGTAAAAAAGAGGAACACAATGAGAGAGGATAGGCTAGAAGAGTAAGAGATACCAGCCTTGGGAAAAGGGATGAAGACAATGGCGAAAAGAAAAGTAAAGAAGGAAAAAAAAAAAAGGAAGAAATGCTGATTTATGTATCTCTACATGTAAAGAAGCAACACAATTCTCTGAGGAAACTATGAGTACTAGATGAGTTACAGTGAAAGGAAATGTTCAACTTACCATTGTAGATAAGAATAACGCAGGCTCAGGATCAGGAAAGACTAGGGAACCTCGATATGTATAAGCTTGGAGAAAATACTGGAAATCCTTAAAGGCATTTAACAAATCACAGGAGGGATGTTTGTTTCGAAAGAGGAGATATGGTTAAACAAGGTCATAATCTGAAACTAGTGAGTTAGAGGCTTAGATGGAATGTAAAGGAGTTTTACTCCTAGAGTGGTAGAGAAATGGAACAGTCTCCCAGCAGAAGCGGTAGAAACTAAAAGCGAGGGAACGTTAGCTTCAAAGACACAACACAACAGAAAAGGGATTGAACAGGACATGTTAAAGCTATGGAAAGAAGAAGAACTACTCATGATAAGTGAAGGAAAATACATTAGTATTATTGGAGATGATAGGGTCTGTGACGCCTTGTGCCTTCAGTAACAGCAAAGGTGGAAGCAGGAAAAAAACAACTAAAACACAAAAGAATAGGGCCAATGGCAATGCAAAAACAGAGACAGGGGAAATACTGTACAAAGATAAGCCCTGGCCTGGACACATCCCACTGCAACCACAGCACCTGGATTTCTCAAAGAAAATGAACATCAAAAGAACCAAGGCCTGCAAGTGAAGCTTAACCCCCGCCGGGTCTCAATCCCAATGCCTGGTTGGCTGGTGGAGTCACTTGACCAGGTTCAACCAATCGGACACATCCCACTGCAACCACAGCACCTGGATTTCTCAAAGAAAATGGATGAGGACAATACACAAGGGTGTGGGGGGCAATGGGGCATTCATTTACATGTAGGGGTGGCTGAGGGTCATCACATAAATCAATACACAATGTGGGGATGTATGGTGGGATAAATATACAATGCAGGGGTAATTTTTAAGTTGATGATTTTGTACGGCCTGTGAATGATGATATAAATATTCAAATGTGGGGAAAATGGCTAATGCTGACAGAGTGACCCAAATCCCTTTGAGTAAATCATTCAATTTAAATGCATGAACTGGGTGGCTTGTGTTTTGGTCTACCTGGTTGCTAACAATAGCTTTTTTCTCCCTCACCAAACAAAAAAATGTAGAAGAGAGCTCAGAGAAAGTTCAGATGGAGCACAAGGGAATTGAACCCTGGACCTTAAGCACTGGGGTTCAGCTCCTTAACCATTACTCTACATAGTCATATGGGAGTGGCAGCTAGCTTGTCTCCCTCACAAACACAATTAATAAACGAAAGAAGGGTAGCATATACACTACAGACACTAGCAAACCTGTCCCCTGCAAACAATCCATTGGTTTTTGACCTCATTGCAATCTTGTAGCGTGCCTTCCTCCCAAACAAACACACCAAAATAAATCAATTGGAGTGAATTAAACCCAAAACCTCAAAAACTAAATTCAACATCTCTACCATTGCACCACAGAGAACAGGTATAAGGCCCTGTTTTCAAACTTTTAGTTTTTACAGCCCTTTAACTAGCCTGACTCCCAAACAAATGTACTAAATAAACTAAAGAAGGGTGGCTAGCAAGGGCAAAGACAAAACGGCTTATGTTTTGGTCTATGTGCTTACTTAAAAACCAAAAAGCAGAGCAGACACAGTTGAAGCCTAGGGGAATTGAACTCAGGGCGTCAAGGTACCAAGCACAACACCTTAGCCATTAGGCTACAGAGACTGGACGGCAAAGCTTGGAAAATCAGTCCTTTATACAATACAGTGCTCCAGCTGGCCTGACTTCTAAATAAACTAAAGAATGGTAGCTTGTAGGGGCAGAGACAATATGGCTTAAATTTTGGTCTACGTGGTGACGTAAAAAATAAGCCTCAGGGAATCACCTACAGCTAAACTAAAATCACGTAACACCTAAACCAATATGCTACTGAGACGGGTGACACTCAGTATCTCTGACTTAGAGTTGTGGTTAAGGTGTTCGCCTTTTTCCCCGTTGCTCGTGAGTTTGATTCTGGCTACTGCCGGCTCATTCCCACACCAGTAATGTTGTCGTGATGCCCGTAAATTCAAGCGGCATTTATTAAGGATTACTTTAACAATTTAATATTAATTCATAATTCATAAATCATAATTCATAATTCATAAATAATAATACAAAGCAATCAGGAGGCTAGGGCTGAGGGGCAGCCCCTGATTGGCTGAGCCTAGTCAGCTGACCCCAGCGACCAATCAGCAGCCAGCCCAGGAATCCTTCGCTCTGATTGGTCAGCCCTGGTCAGGTGACACCACCCACCAATCAGGAGGCTAGGGCTGAGGGGCAGCCCCTGATTGGCTGAGCCTTGACAGCTGACTCCAGCGACCAATCAGCAGCCGGCCCAGGAATCCTTCGCTCTGATTGGTCAGCCCTGGTCAGGTGACACCACCCACCAATCAGGAGGCTAGGGCTGAGGGGCAGCCCCTGATTGGCTGAGCCTAGTCAGCTGACCCCAGCGACCAATCAGCAGCCGGCCTAGGAATCCCTCGCTCTGATTGGTCAGCCCTGGTCAGGTGACACCACCCACCAATCAGGAGGCTAGGGCTGAGGGGCAGCCCCTGATTGGCTGAGCCTAGTCAGCTGACCCCAGCGACCAATCAGCAGCCGGCCTAGGAATCCCTCGCTCTGATTGGTCAGCTCTGGTCAGGTGACACCACCCACCAATCAGGAGGCTAGGGCTGAATGGCAGCCCCTGATTGGCTGAGCCTAGTCAGCTGACTCCAGCGACCAATCAGCAGCCAGCCTAGGAATCCCTCGCTCTGATTGGTCAGCCCTGGTCAGGTGACACCACCCACCAATCAGGAGGCTAGGGCTGAGGGGCAGCCCCTGATTGGCTGAGCCTAGTCAGCTGACCCCAGCGACCAATCAGCAGCCGGCCCAGGAATCCTTCGCTCTGATTGGTCAGCCCTGGTCAGGTGACACCACCCACCAATCAGGAGGCTAGGGCTGAGGGGCAGCCCCTGATTGGCTGAGCCTAGTCAGCTGACCCCAGCGACCAATCAGCAGCCAGCCCAGGTTTCCCTCGCTCTGATTGGTCAGCCCTGGTCAGGTGACACCACCCACCAATCAGGAGGCTAGGGCTGAGGGGCAGCCCCTGATTGGCTGAGCCTAGTCAGCTGACCCCAGCGACCAATCAGCAGCCGGCCTAGGAATCCCTCGCTCTGATTGGTCAGCCCTGGTCAGGTGACACCACCCACCAATCAGGAGGCTAGGGCTGAGGGGCAGCCCCTGATTGGCTGAGCCTAGTCAGCTGACCCCAGCGACCAATCAGCAGCCAGCCCAGGTTTCCCTCGCTCTGATTGGTCAGCCCTGGTCAGGTGACACCACCCACCAATCAGGAGGCTAGGGCTGAGGGGCAGCCCCTGATTGGCTGAGCCTAGTCAGCTGACCCCAGCGACCAATCAGCAGCCGGCCCAGGTTTCCCTCGCTCTGATTGGTCAGCCCTGGTCAGGTGACACCACCCACCAATCAGGAGGCTAGGGCTGAGGGGCATCCCCTGATTGGCTGAGCCTAGTCAGCTGACCCCAGCGACCAATCAGCAGCCGGCCCAGGTTTCCCTCGCTCTGATTGGTCAGCCCTGGTCAGGTGACAACACCCACCAATCAGGACGCTAGGGCTGAGGGGCATCCCCTGATTGGCTGAGCCTAGTCAGCTGACTCCAGCGACCAATCAGCAGCCGGCCCAGGTTCACCTCGCTCTGATTGGTCAGCCCTGGTCAGGTGACACCACCTACCAATCAGGAGGCTAGGGCTGAGGGGCAGCCCCTGATTGGCTGAGCCTAGTCAGCTGACTCCAGCAACCAATCAGCAGCCGGCCCAGGTCCACCTCGCTCTGATTGGTCAGCCCTGGTCAGGTGACACCACCTACCAATCAGGATGCTAGGGCTGAGGGGCAGCTGCTGCTTGACTAAGATAAGCCTGTCTTGGCTCAGCAGGCAGAAGAAATTCTCCAGCAGCCACTTCCTTAATTGGAGAGTATTCCCTGGAAGGAGGGTTGACGGGAGAGCTCATATTGCCCAGACTTACAGGTTCCTCTTGCTAGAATGGCTGTGCTGTTCCTGTATAGTGCATAATTAAATGGTCAGGGATTTTTCAGCGACATCTCATTGACTTAGCTATGCATTATACAGGGCCAGCCAAGCTCTTTACGCTGCAGAAACGGATTAATAATTTGGCAATTAGAATGTATAGCAAAGTCAAGGAGTTTAAATCAGGTCTCTGCCGTAGACTTGCTTCTGATATTGAGGTGGTCTGTTATGGCAACAATCCACAAATAGCCAGGACTATCTTGGCCAGAGCTGAAAATTCACTCAAATTAAACCCCTATGTTTGCTTTTGTACAACTGTCCACAAATCCTCACACTGGAGGGGGGAAAGCAGAAAGCTACATACCAAAGGAATATTAAAAAAAATAATAATAATAATACACACACACTTAAAGAATTCATTTTATTTCCATAAAAGATAAAAAATGTGAAGTTCCTTAATGTGCCACGTCAAGTCACTTCCTAGGTGGGAGTTGCGTCTCTATTGGCTCAGCAAAACTTCATTTGTGATTGGGTGTAGCATTTTCCATACTTCCGTTAACTCCAAACTGGGATAGCAAACTCCACCGAGCCGTTAATGTGACAAAATAGACAAATTGATGCAGGACACACTGCTTGTTTTATCCCACAGGTCTGTGCTGTTAGCTGAGCCCTCTGACGTAGGGGTGTTTTGTGGCCATCAGCTTGGAACAGAAAAACACCACTTGGGTAAAAAAGAGGAACACAATGAGAGAGGATAGGCTAGAAGAGTAAGAGATACCAGCCTTGGGAAAAGGGATGAAGACAATGGCGAAAAGAAAAGTAAAGAAGGAAAAAAAAAAAAGGAAGAAATGCTGATTTATGTATCTCTACATGTAAAGAAGCAACACAATTCTCTGAGGAAACTATGAGTACTAGATGAGTTACAGTGAAAGGAAATGTTCAACTTACCATTGTAGATAAGAATAACGCAGGCTCAGGATCAGGAAAGACTAGGGAACCTCGATATGTATAAGCTTGGAGAAAATACTGGAAATCCTTAAAGGCATTTAACAAATCACAGGAGGGATGTTTGTTTCGAAAGAGGAGATATGGTTAAACAAGGTCATAATCTGAAACTAGTGAGTTAGAGGCTTAGATGGAATGTAAAGGAGTTTTACTCCTAGAGTGGTAGAGAAATGGAACAGTCTCCCAGCAGAAGCGGTAGAAACTAAAAGCGAGGGAACGTTAGCTTCAAAGACACAACACAACAGAAAAGGGATTGAACAGGACATGTTAAAGCTATGGAAAGAAGAAGAACTACTCATGATAAGTGAAGGAAAATACATTAGTATTATTGGAGATGATAGGGTCTGTGACGCCTTGTGCCTTCAGTAACAGCAAAGGTGGAAGCAGGAAAAAAACAACTAAAACACAAAAGAATAGGGCCAATGGCAATGCAAAAACAGAGACAGGGGAAATACTGTACAAAGATAAGCCCTGGCCTGGACACATCCCACTGCAACCACAGCACCTGGATTTCTCAAAGAAAATGAACATCAAAAGAACCAAGGCCTGCAAGTGAAGCTTAACCCCCGCCGGGTCTCAATCCCAATGCCTGGTTGGCTGGTGGAGTCACTTGACCAGGTTCAACCAATCGGACACATCCCACTGCAACCACAGCACCTGGATTTCTCAAAGAAAATGGATGAGGACAATACACAAGGGTGTGGGGGGCAATGGGGCATTCATTTACATGTAGGGGTGGCTGAGGGTCATCACATAAATCAATACACAATGTGGGGATGTATGGTGGGATAAATATACAATGCAGGGGTAATTTTTAAGTTGATGATTTTGTACGGCCTGTGAATGATGATATAAATATTCAAATGTGGGGAAAATGGCTAATGCTGACAGAGTGACCCAAATCCCTTTGAGTAAATCATTCAATTTAAATGCATGAACTGGGTGGCTTGTGTTTTGGTCTACCTGGTTGCTAACAATAGCTTTTTTCTCCCTCACCAAACAAAAAAATGTAGAAGAGAGCTCAGAGAAAGTTCAGATGGAGCACAAGGGAATTGAACCCTGGACCTTAAGCACTGGGGTTCAGCTCCTTAACCATTACTCTACATAGTCATATGGGAGTGGCAGCTAGCTTGTCTCCCTCACAAACACAATTAATAAACGAAAGAAGGGTAGCATATACACTACAGACACTAGCAAACCTGTCCCCTGCAAACAATCCATTGGTTTTTGACCTCATTGCAATCTTGTAGCGTGCCTTCCTCCCAAACAAACACACCAAAATAAATCAATTGGAGTGAATTAAACCCAAAACCTCAAAAACTAAATTCAACATCTCTACCATTGCACCACAGAGAACAGGTATAAGGCCCTGTTTTCAAACTTTTAGTTTTTACAGCCCTTTAACTAGCCTGACTCCCAAACAAATGTACTAAATAAACTAAAGAAGGGTGGCTAGCAAGGGCAAAGACAAAACGGCTTATGTTTTGGTCTATGTGCTTACTTAAAAACCAAAAAGCAGAGCAGACACAGTTGAAGCCTAGGGGAATTGAACTCAGGGCGTCAAGGTACCAAGCACAACACCTTAGCCATTAGGCTACAGAGACTGGACGGCAAAGCTTGGAAAATCAGTCCTTTATACAATACAGTGCTCCAGCTGGCCTGACTTCTAAATAAACTAAAGAATGGTAGCTTGTAGGGGCAGAGACAATATGGCTTAAATTTTGGTCTACGTGGTGACGTAAAAAATAAGCCTCAGGGAATCACCTACAGCTAAACTAAAATCACGTAACACCTAAACCAATATGCTACTGAGACGGGTGACACTCAGTATCTCTGACTTAGAGTTGTGGTTAAGGTGTTCGCCTTTTTCCCCGTTGCTCGTGAGTTTGATTCTGGCTACTGCCGGCTCATTCCCACACCAGTAATGTTGTCGTGATGCCCGTAAATTCAAGCGGCATTTATTAAGGATTACTTTAACAATTTAATATTAATTCATAATTCATAAATCATAATTCATAATTCATAAATAATAATACAAAGCAATCAGGAGGCTAGGGCTGAGGGGCAGCCCCTGATTGGCTGAGCCTAGTCAGCTGACCCCAGCGACCAATCAGCAGCCAGCCCAGGAATCCTTCGCTCTGATTGGTCAGCCCTGGTCAGGTGACACCACCCACCAATCAGGAGGCTAGGGCTGAGGGGCAGCCCCTGATTGGCTGAGCCTTGACAGCTGACTCCAGCGACCAATCAGCAGCCGGCCCAGGAATCCTTCGCTCTGATTGGTCAGCCCTGGTCAGGTGACACCACCCACCAATCAGGAGGCTAGGGCTGAGGGGCAGCCCCTGATTGGCTGAGCCTAGTCAGCTGACCCCAGCGACCAATCAGCAGCCGGCCTAGGAATCCCTCGCTCTGATTGGTCAGCCCTGGTCAGGTGACACCACCCACCAATCAGGAGGCTAGGGCTGAGGGGCAGCCCCTGATTGGCTGAGCCTAGTCAGCTGACCCCAGCGACCAATCAGCAGCCGGCCTAGGAATCCCTCGCTCTGATTGGTCAGCTCTGGTCAGGTGACACCACCCACCAATCAGGAGGCTAGGGCTGAATGGCAGCCCCTGATTGGCTGAGCCTAGTCAGCTGACTCCAGCGACCAATCAGCAGCCGGCCTAGGAATCCCTCGCTCTGATTGGTCAGCCCTGGTCAGGTGACACCACCCACCAATCAGGAGGCTAGGGCTGAGGGGCAGCCCCTGATTGGCTGAGCCTAGTCAGCTGACCCCAGCGACCAATCAGCAGCCGGCCCAGGAATCCTTCGCTCTGATTGGTCAGCCCTGGTCAGGTGACACCACCCACCAATCAGGAGGCTAGGGCTGAGGGGCAGCCCCTGATTGGCTGAGCCTAGTCAGCTGACCCCAGCGACCAATCAGCAGCCAGCCCAGGTTTCCCTCGCTCTGATTGGTCAGCCCTGGTCAGGTGACACCACCCACCAATCAGGAGGCTAGGGCTGAGGGGCAGCCCCTGATTGGCTGAGCCTAGTCAGCTGACCCCAGCGACCAATCAGCAGCCGGCCTAGGAATCCCTCGCTCTGATTGGTCAGCCCTGGTCAGGTGACACCACCCACCAATCAGGAGGCTAGGGCTGAGAGGCAGCCCCTGATTGGCTGAGCCTAGTCAGCTGACCCCAGCGACCAATCAGCAGCCAGCCCAGGTTTCCCTCGCTCTGATTGGTCAGCCCTGGTCAGGTGACACCACCCACCAATCAGGAGGCTAGGGCTGAGGGGCATCCCCTGATTGGCTGAGCCTAGTCAGCTGACTCCAGCGACCAATCAGCAGCCGGCCCAGGTTCACCTCGCTCTGATTCGTCAGCCCTGGTCAGGTGACACCACCTACCAATCAGGAGGCTAGGGCTGAGGGGCAGCCCCTGATTGGCTGAGCCTAGTCAGCTGACTCCAGCAACCAATCAGCAGCCGGCCCAGGTCCACCTCGCTCTGATTGGTCAGCCCTGGTCAGGTGACACCACCTACCAATCAGGATGCTAGGGCTGAGGGGCAGCTGCTGCTTGACTAAGATAAGCCTGTCTTGGCTCAGCAGGCAGAAGAAATTCTCCAGCAGCCACTTCCTTAATTGGAGAGTATTCCCTGGAAGGAGGGTTGACGGGAGAGCTCATATTGCCCAGACTTACAGGTTCCTCTTGCTAGAATGGCTGTGCTGTTCCTGTATAGTGCATAATTAAATGGTCAGGGATTTTTCAGCGACATCTCATTGACTTAGCTATGCATTATACAGGGCCAGCCAAGCTCTTTACGCTGCAGAAACGGATTAATAATTTGGCAATTAGAATGTATAGCAAAGTCAAGGAGTTTAAATCAGGTCTCTGCCGTAGACTTGCTTCTGATATTGAGGTGGTCTGTTATGGCAACAATCCACAAATAGCCAGGACTATCTTGGCCAGAGCTGAAAATTCACTCAAATTAAACCCCTATGTTTGCTTTTGTACAACTGTCCACAAATCCTCACACTGGAGGGGGGAAAGCAGAAAGCTACATACCAAAGGAATATTAAAAAAAATAATAATAATAATACACACACACTTAAAGAATTAATTTTATTTCCATAAAAGATAAAAAATGTGAAGTTCCTTAATGTGCCACGTCAAGTCACTTCCTAGGTGGGAGTTGCGTCTCTATTGGCTCAGCAAAACTTCATTTGTGATTGGGTGTAGCATTTTCCATACTTCCGTTAACTCCAAACTGGGATAGCAAACTCCACCGAGCCGTTAATGTGACAAAATAGACAAATTGATGCAGGACACACTGCTTGTTTTATCCCACAGGTCTGTGCTGTTAGCTGAGCCCTCTGACGTAGGGGTGTTTTGTGGCCATCAGCTTGGAACAGAAAAACACCACTTGGGTAAAAAAGAGGAACACAATGAGAGAGGATAGGCTAGAAGAGTAAGAGATACCAGCCTTGGGAAAAGGGATGAAGACAATGGCGAAAAGAAAAGTAAAGAAGGAAAAAAAAAAAAGGAAGAAATGCTGATTTATGTATCTCTACATGTAAAGAAGCAACACAATTCTCTGAGGAAACTATGAGTACTAGATGAGTTACAGTGAAAGGAAATGTTCAACTTACCATTGTAGATAAGAATAACGCAGGCTCAGGATCAGGAAAGACTAGGGAACCTCGATATGTATAAGCTTGGAGAAAATACTGGAAATCCTTAAAGGCATTTAACAAATCACAGGAGGGATGTTTGTTTCGAAAGAGGAGATATGGTTAAACAAGGTCATAATCTGAAACTAGTGAGTTAGAGGCTTAGATGGAATGTAAAGGAGTTTTACTCCTAGAGTGGTAGAGAAATGGAACAGTCTCCCAGCAGAAGCGGTAGAAACTAAAAGCGAGGGAACGTTAGCTTCAAAGACACAACACAACAGAAAAGGGATTGAACAGGACATGTTAAAGCTATGGAAAGAAGAAGAACTACTCATGATAAGTGAAGGAAAATACATTAGTATTATTGGAGATGATAGGGTCTGTGACGCCTTGTGCCTTCAGTAACAGCAAAGGTGGAAGCAGGAAAAAAACAACTAAAACACAAAAGAATAGGGCCAATGGCAATGCAAAAACAGAGACAGGGGAAATACTGTACAAAGATAAGCCCTGGCCTGGACACATCCCACTGCAACCACAGCACCTGGATTTCTCAAAGAAAATGAACATCAAAAGAACCAAGGCCTGCAAGTGAAGCTTAACCCCCGCCGGGTCTCAATCCCAATGCCTGGTTGGCTGGTGGAGTCACTTGACCAGGTTCAACCAATCGGACACATCCCACTGCAACCACAGCACCTGGATTTCTCAAAGAAAATGGATGAGGACAATACACAAGGGTGTGGGGGGCAATGGGGCATTCATTTACATGTAGGGGTGGCTGAGGGTCATCACATAAATCAATACACAATGTGGGGATGTATGGTGGGATAAATATACAATGCAGGGGTAATTTTTAAGTTGATGATTTTGTACGGCCTGTGAATGATGATATAAATATTCAAATGTGGGGAAAATGGCTAATGCTGACAGAGTGACCCAAATCCCTTTGAGTAAATCATTCAATTTAAATGCATGAACTGGGTGGCTTGTGTTTTGGTCTACCTGGTTGCTAACAATAGCTTTTTTCTCCCTCACCAAACAAAAAAATGTAGAAGAGAGCTCAGAGAAAGTTCAGATGGAGCACAAGGGAATTGAACCCTGGACCTTAAGCACTGGGGTTCAGCTCCTTAACCATTACTCTACATAGTCATATGGGAGGGGCAGCTAGCTTGTCTCCCTCACAAACACAATTAATAAACGAAAGAAGGGTAGCATATACACTACAGACACTAGCAAACCTGTCCCCTGCAAACAATCCATTGGTTTTTGACCTCATTGCAATCTTGTAGCGTGCCTTCCTCCCAAACAAACACACCAAAATAAATCAATTGGAGTGAATTAAACCCAAAACCTCAAAAACTAAATTCAACATCTCTACCATTGCACCACAGAGAACAGGTATAAGGCCCTGTTTTCAAACTTTTAGTTTTTACAGCCCTTTAACTAGCCTGACTCCCAAACAAATGTACTAAATAAACTAAAGAAGGGTGGCTAGCAAGGGCAAAGACAAAACGGCTTATGTTTTGGTCTATGTGCTTACTTAAAAACCAAAAAGCAGAGCAGACACAGTTGAAGCCTAGGGGAATTGAACTCAGGGCGTCAAGGTACCAAGCACAACACCTTAGCCATTAGGCTACAGAGACTGGACGGCAAAGCTTGGAAAATCAGTCCTTTATACAATACAGTGCTCCAGCTGGCCTGACTTCTAAATAAACTAAAGAATGGTAGCTTGTAGGGGCAGAGACAATATGGCTTAAATTTTGGTCTACGTGGTGACGTAAAAAATAAGCCTCAGGGAATCACCTACAGCTAAACTAAAATCACGTAACACCTAAACCAATATGCTACTGAGACGGGTGACACTCAGTATCTCTGACTTAGAGTTGTGGTTAAGGTGTTCGCCTTTTTCCCCGTTGCTCGTGAGTTTGATTCTGGCTACTGCCGGCTCATTCCCACACCAGTAATGTTGTCGTGATGCCCGTAAATTCAAGCGGCATTTATTAAGGATTACTTTAACAATTTAATATTAATTCATAATTCATAAATCATAATTCATAATTCATAAATAATAATACAAAGCAATCAGGAGGCTAGGGCTGAGGGGCAGCCCCTGATTGGCTGAGCCTAGTCAGCTGACCCCAGCGACCAATCAGCAGCCAGCCCAGGAATCCTTCGCTCTGATTGGTCAGCCCTGGTCAGGTGACACCACCCACCAATCAGGAGGCTAGGGCTGAGGGGCAGCCCCTGATTGGCTGAGCCTTGACAGCTGACTCCAGCGACCAATCAGCAGCCGGCCCAGGAATCCTTCGCTCTGATTGGTCAGCCCTGGTCAGGTGACACCACCCACCAATCAGGAGGCTAGGGCTGAGGGGCAGCCCCTGATTGGCTGAGCCTAGTCAGCTGACCCCAGCGACCAATCAGCAGCCGGCCTAGGAATCCCTCGCTCTGATTGGTCAGCCCTGGTCAGGTGACACCACCCACCAATCAGGAGGCTAGGGCTGAGGGGCAGCCCCTGATTGGCTGAGCCTAGTCAGCTGACCCCAGCGACCAATCAGCAGCCGGCCTAGGAATCCCTCGCTCTGATTGGTCAGCTCTGGTCAGGTGACACCACCCACCAATCAGGAGGCTAGGGCTGAATGGCAGCCCCTGATTGGCTGAGCCTAGTCAGCTGACTCCAGCGACCAATCAGCAGCCGGCCTAGGAATCCCTCGCTCTGATTGGTCAGCCCTGGTCAGGTGACACCACCCACCAATCAGGAGGCTAGGGCTGAGGGGCAGCCCCTGATTGGCTGAGCCTAGTCAGCTGACCCCAGCGACCAATCAGCAGCCGGCCCAGGAATCCTTCGCTCTGATTGGTCAGCCCTGGTCAGGTGACACCACCCACCAATCAGGAGGCTAGGGCTGAGGGGCAGCCCCTGATTGGCTGAGCCTAGTCAGCTGACCCCAGCGACCAATCAGCAGCCAGCCCAGGTTTCCCTCGCTCTGATTGGTCAGCCCTGGTCAGGTGACACCACCCACCAATCAGGAGGCTAGGGCTGAGGGGCAGCCCCTGATTGGCTGAGCCTAGTCAGCTGACCCCAGCGACCAATCAGCAGCCGGCCTAGGAATCCCTCGCTCTGATTGGTCAGCCCTGGTCAGGTGACACCACCCACCAATCAGGAGGCTAGCCCCTGATTGGCTGAGCCTAGTCAGCTGATCCCAGCGACCAATCAGCAGCCGGCCCAGGAATCCTTCGCTCTGATTGGTCAGCCCTAGTCAGGTGACACCACCCACCAATCAGGAGGCTAGGGCTGAGGGGCAGCCCCTGATTGGCTGAGCCTAGTCAGCTGACCCCAGCGACCAATCAGCAGCCAGCCCAGGTTTCCCTCGCTCTGATTGGTCAGCCCTGGTCAGGTGACACCACCCACCAATCAGGAGGCTAGGGCTGAGGGGCATCCCCTGATTGGCTGAGCCTAGTCAGCTGACCCCAGCGACCAATCAGCAGCCGGCCTAGGAATCCCTCGCTCTGATTGGTCAGCCCTGGTCAGGTGACACCACCCACCAATCAGGAGGCTAGGGCTGAGGGGCAGCCCCTGATTGGCTGAGCCTAGTCAGCTGACCCCAGCGACCAATCAGCAGCCAGCCCAGGTTTCCCTCGCTCTGATTGGTCAGCCCTGGTCAGGGGACACCACCCACCAATCAGGAGGCTAGGGCTGAGGGGCAGCCCCGATTGGCTGAGCCTAGTCAGCTGACTCCAGCGACCAATCAGCAGCCGGCCCAGGTTCACCTCGCTCTGATTGGTCAGCCCTGGTCAGGTGACACCACCTACCAATCAGGAGGCTAGGGCTGAGGGGCAGCCCCTGATTGGCTGAGCCTAGTCAGCTGACTCCAGCAACCAATCAGCAGCCGGCCCAGGTCCACCTCGCTCTGATTGGTCAGCCCTGGTCAGGTGACACCACCTACCAATCAGGATGCTAGGGCTGAGGGGCAGCTGCTGCTTGACTAAGATAAGCCTGTCTTGGCTCAGCAGGCAGAAGAAATTCTCCAGCAGCCACTTCCTTAATTGGAGAGTATTCCCTGGAAGGAGGGTTGACGGGAGAGCTCATATTGCCCAGACTTACAGGTTCCTCTTGCTAGAATGGCTGTGCTGTTCCTGTATAGTGCATAATTAAATGGTCAGGGATTTTTCAGCGACATCTCATTGACTTAGCTATGCATTATACAGGGCCAGCCAAGCTCTTTACGCTGCAGAAACGGATTAATAATTTGGCAATTAGAATGTATAGCAAAGTCAAGGAGTTTAAATCAGGTCTCTGCCGTAGACTTGCTTCTGATATTGAGGTGGTCTGTTATGGCAACAATCCACAAATAGCCAGGACTATCTTGGCCAGAGCTGAAAATTCACTCAAATTAAAACCCTATGTTGCTTTTGTACAACTGTCCACAAATCCTCACACTGGAGGGGGGAAAGCAGAAAACTACATACCAAAGGAATATTAAAAAAAATAATAATAATAATACACACACACTTAAAGAATTCATTTTATTTCCATAAAAGATAAAAAATGTGAAGTTCCTTAATGTGCCACGTCAAGTCACTTCCTAGGTGGGAGTTGCGTCTCTATTGGCTCAGCAAAACTTCATTTGTGATTGGGTGTAGCATTTTCCATACTTCCGTTAACTCCAAACTGGGATAGCAAACTCCACCGAGCCGTTAATGTGACAAAATAGACAAACTGATGCAGGACACACTGCTTGTTTTATCCCACAGGTCTGTGCTGTTAGCTGAGCCCTCTGACGTAGGGGTGTTTTGTGGCCATCAGCTTGGAACAGAAAAACACCACTTGGGTAAAAAAGAGGAACACAATGAGAGAGGATAGGCTAGAAGAGTAAGAGATACCAGCCTTGGGAAAAGGGATGAAGACAATGGCGAAAAGAAAAGTAAAGAAGGAAAAAAAAAAAGGAAGAAATGCTGATATATGTATCTCTACATGTAAAGAAGCAACACAATTCTCTGAGGAAACTATGAGTACTAGATGAGTTACAGTGAAAGGAAATGTTCAACTTACCATTGTAGATAAGAATAACGCAGGCTCAGGATCAGGAAACACTAGGGAACTCGATATGTATAAGCTTGGAGAAAATACTGGAAATCCTTAAAGGCATTTAACAAATCACAGGAGGGATGTTTGTTTCGAAAGAGGAGATATGGTTAAACAAGGTCATAATCTGAAACTAGTGAGTTAGAGGCTTAGATGGAATGTAAAGGAGTTTTACTCCTAGAGTGGTAGAGAAATGGAACAGTCTCCCAGCAGAAGCGGTAGAGACTAAAAGCGAGGGAACGTTAGCTTCAAAGACACAACACAACAGAAAAGGGATTGAACAGGACATGTTAAAGCTATGGAAAGAAGAAGAACTACTCATGATAAGTGAAGGAAAATACATTAGTATTATTGGAGATGATAGGGTCTGTGACGCCTTGTGCCTTCAGTAACAGCAAAGGTGGAAGCAGGAAAAAACAACTAAAACACAAAAGAATAGGGCCAATGGCAATGCAAAAACAGAGACAGGGGAAATACTGTACAAAGATAAGCCCTGGCCTGGACACATCCCACTGCAACCACAGCACCTGGATTTCTCAAAGAAAATGAACATCAAAAGAACCAAGGGCTGCAAGTGAAGCTTAACCCCCGCCGGGTCTCAATCCCAATGCCTGGTTGGCTGGTGGAGTCACTTGACCAGGTTCAACCAATCGGACACATCCCACTGCAACCACAGCACCTGGATTTCTCAAAGAAAATGGATGAGGACAATACACAAGGGTGTGGGGGGCAATGGGGCATTAATTTACATGTAGGGGTGGCTGAGGGTCATCACATAAATCAATACACAATGTGGGGATGTATGGTGGGATAAATATACAATGCAGGGGTAATTTTTAAGTTGATGATTTTGTACGGCCTGTGAATGATGATATAAATATTCAAATGTGGGAAAAATGGCTAATGCTGACAGAGTGACCCAAATCCCTTTGAGTAAATCATTCAATTTAAATGCATGAACTGGGTGGCTTGTGTTTTGGTCTACCTGGTTGCTAACAATAGCTTTTTTCTCCCTCACCAAACAAAAAAAGTAGAAGAGAGCTCAGAGAAAGTTCAGATGGAGCACAAGGGAATTGAACCCTGGACCTTACGCACTGGGGTTCAGCTCCTTAACCATTACTCTACATAGTCATATGGGAGTGGCAGCTAGCTTGTCTCCCTCACAAACACAATTAATAAACGAAAGAAGGGTAGCATATACACTACAGACACTAGCAAACCTGTCCCCTGCAAACAATCCATTGGTTTTTGACCTCATTGCAATCTTGTAGCATGCCTTCCTCCCAAACAAACACACCAAATAAATCAATTGAAGTGAATTAAACCCAAAACCTCAAAAACTAAATTCAACATCTCTACCATTGCACCACAGAGAACAGGTATAAGGCCCTGTTTTCAATCTTTTAGTTTTTACAGCCCTTTAACTAGCCTGACTCCCAAACAAATGTACTAAATAAACTAAAGAAGGGTGGCTAGCAAGGGCAAAGACAAAACGGCTTATGTTTTGGTCTATGTGCTTACTTAAAAACCAAAAAGCAGAGCAGACACAGTTGAAGCCTAGGGGAATTGAACTCAGGGCGTCAAGGTACCAAGCACAACACCTTAGCCATTAGGCTACAGAGACTGGATGGCAAAGCTTGGAAAATCAGTCCTTTATACAATACAGTCCTCCAGCTAACCTGACCTGACTTCTAAATAAACTAAAGAATGGTAGCTTGTAGGGGCAGAGACAATATGGCTTAAATTTTGGTCTACGTGGTGACGTAAAAAATAAGCCTCAGGGAATCACCTACAGCTAAACTAAAATCACGTAACACCTAAACCAATATGCTACTGAGACGGGTGACACTCAGTATCTCTGACTTAGAGTTGTGGTTAAGGTGTGTGCCTTCCACCCCGTTGCTCGTGAGTTTGATTCTGGCTACTGCTGGCTCATTCCCACCCCAGTAATGTTGTCGTGATGCCCGTAAATTCAAGCGGCATTTATTAAGGATTACTTTAACAATTTAATATTAATTCATAATTCAAAAATCATAATTCATAATTCATAAATAATAATACAAATCAGCAATCAGGAGGCTAGGGCTGAGGGGCAGCCCCTGATTGGCTGAGCCTAGTCAGCTGACCCCAGCGACCAATCAGCAGCCAGCCCAGGAATCCTTCGCTCTGATTGGTCAGCCCTGGTCAGGTGACACCACCCACCAATCAGGAGGCTAGGGCTGAGGGGCAGCCCCTGATTGGCTGAGCCTTGTCAGCTGACTCCAGCGACCAATCAGCAGCCGGCCCAGGAATCCTTCGCTCTGATTGGTCAGCCCTGGTCAGGTGACACCACCCACCAATCAGGAGGCTAGGGCTGAGGGGCAGCCCCTGATTGGCTGAGCCTAGTCAGCTGACCCCAGCGACCAATCAGCAGCCAGCCTAGGAATCCCTCGCTCTGATTGGTCAGCCCTGGTCAGGTGACACCACCCACCAAGGAGGCTAGGGCTGAGGGGCAGCCCCTGATTGGCTGAGCCTAGTCAGCTGACTCCAGCGACCAATCAGCAGCCGGCCTAGGAATCCCTCGCTATGATTGGTCAGCCCTGGTCAGGTGACACCACCCACCAATCAGGAGGCTAGGGCTGAGGGGCAGCCCCTGATTGGCTGAGCCTAGTCAGCTGACTCCAGCGACCAATCAGCAGCCGGCCTAGGAATCCCTCGCTCTGATTGGTCAGCCCTGGTCAGGTGACACCACCCACCAATCAGGAGGCTAGCCCCTGATTGGCTGAGCCTAGTCAGCTGATCCCAGCGACCAATCAGCAGCCGGCCCAGGAATCCTTCGCTCTGATTGGTCAGCCCTAGTCAGGTGACACCACCCACCAATCAGGAGGCTAGGGCTGAGGGGCAGCCCCTGATTGGCTGAGCCTAGTCAGCTGACCCCAGCGACCAATCAGCAGCCGGCCCAGGTTTCCCTCGCTCTGATTGGTCAGCCCTGGTCAGGTGACGCCACCCACCAATCAGGAGGCTAGGGCTGAGGGGCATCCCCTGATTGGCTGAGCCTAGTCAGCTGACCCCAGCGACCAATCAGCAGCCGGCCTAGGAATCCCTCGCTCTGATTGGTCAGCCCTGGTCAGGTGACACCACCCACCAATCAGGAGGCTAGGGCTGAGGGGCAGCCCCTGATTGGCTGAGCCTAGTCAGCTGACCCCAGCGACCAATCAGCAGCCAGCCCAGGTTTCCCTCGCTCTGATTGGTCAGCCCTGGTCAGGTGACACCACCCACCAATCAGGAGGCTAGGGCTGAGGGGCAGCCCCGATTGGCTGAGCCTAGTCAGCTGACTCCAGCGACCAATCAGCAGCCGGCCCAGGTTCACCTCGCTCTGATTGGTCAGCCCTGGTCAGGTGACACCACCTACCAATCAGGAGGCTAGGGCTGAGGGGCAGCCCCTGATTGGCTGAGCCTAGTCAGCTGACTCCAGCAACCAATCAGCAGCCGGCCCAGGTCCACCTCGCTCTGATTGGTCAGCCCTGGTCAGGTGACACCACCTACCAATCAGGATGCTAGGGCTGAGGGGCAGCTGCTGCTTGACTAAGATAAGCCTGTCTTGGCTCAGCAGGCAGAAGAAATTCTCCAGCAGCCACTTCCTTAATTGGAGAGTATTCCCTGGAAGGAGGGTTGACGGGAGAGCTCATATTGCCCAGACTTACAGGTTCCTCTTGCTAGAATGGCTGTGCTGTTCCTGTATAGTGCATAATTAAATGGTCAGGGATTTTTCAGGGACATCTCATTGACTTAGCTATGCATTATACAGGGCCAGCCAAGCTCTTTACGCTGCAGAAACGGATTAATAATTTGGCAATTAGAATGTATAGCAAAGTCAAGGAGTTTAAATCAGGTCTCTGCCGTAGACTTGCTTCTGATATTGAGGTGGTCTGTTATGGCAACAATCCACAAATAGCCAGGACTATCTTGGCCAGAGCTGAAAATTCACTCAAATTAAACCCCTATGTTTGCTTTTGTACAACTGTCCACAAATCCTCACACTGGAGGGGGGAAAGCAGAAAGCTACATACCAAAGGAATATTAAAAAAAATAATAATAATAATACACACACACTTAAAGAATTCATTTTATTTCCATAAAAGATAAAAAATGTGAAGTTCCTTAATGTGCCACGTCAAGTCACTTCCTAGGTGGGAGTTGCGTCTCTATTGGCTCAGCAAAACTTCATTTGTGATTGGGTGTAGCATTTTCCATACTTCCGTTAACTCCAAACTGGGATAGCAAACTCCACCGAGCCGTTAATGTGACAAAATAGACAAATTGATGCAGGACACACTGCTTGTTTTATCCCACAGGTCTGTGCTGTTAGCTGAGCCCTCTGACGTAGGGGTGTTTTGTGGCCATCAGCTTGGAACAGAAAAACACCACTTGGGTAAAAAAGAGGAACACAATGAGAGAGGATAGGCTAGAAGAGTAAGAGATACCAGCCTTGGGAAAAGGGATGAAGACAATGGCGAAAAGAAAAGTAAAGAAGGAAAAAAAAAAAAGGAAGAAATGCTGATATATGTATCTCTACATGTAAAGAAGCAACACAATTCTCTGAGGAAACTATGAGTACTAGATGAGTTACAGTGAAAGGAAATGTTCAACTTACCATTGTAGATAAGAATAACGCAGGCTCAGGATCAGGAAACACTAGGGAACTCGATATGTATAAGCTTGGAGAAAATACTGGAAATCCTTAAAGGCATTTAACAAATCACAGGAGGGATGTTTGTTTCGAAAGAGGAGATATGGTTAAACAAGGTCATAATCTGAAACTAGTGAGTTAGAGGCTTAGATGGAATGTAAAGGAGTTTTACTCCTAGAGTGGTAGAGAAATGGAACAGTCTCCCAGCAGAAGCGGTAGAGACTAAAAGCGAGGGAACGTTAGCTTCAAAGACACAACACAACAGAAAAGGGATTGAACAGGACATGTTAAAGCTATGGAAAGAAGAAGAACTACTCATGATAAGTGAAGGAAAATACATTAGTATTATTGGAGATGATAGGGTCTGTGACGCCTTGTGCCTTCAGTAACAGCAAAGGTGGAAGCAGGAAAAAACAACTAAAACACAAAAGAATAGGGCCAATGGCAATGCAAAAACAGAGACGGGAAATACTGTACAAAGATAAGCCCTGGCCTGGACACATCCCACTGCAACCACAGCACCTGGATTTCTCAAAGAAAATGAACATCAAAAGAACCAAGGGCTGCAAGTGAAGCTTAACCCCCGCCGGGTCTCAATCCCAATGCCTGGTTGGCTGGTGGAGTCACTTGACCAGGTTCAACCAATCGGACACATCCCACTGCAACCACAGCACCTGGATTTCTCAAAGAAAATGGATGAGGACAATACACAAGGGTGTGGGGGGCAATGGGGCATTCATTTACATGTAGGGGTGGCTGAGGGTCATCACATAAATCAATACACAATGTGGGGATGTATGGTGGGATAAATATACAATGCAGGGGTAATTTTTAAGTTGATGATTTTGTACGGCCTGTGAATGATGATATAAATATTCAAATGTGGGGAAAATGGCTAATGCTGACAGAGTGACCCAAATCCCTTTGAGTAAATCATTCAATTTAAATGCATGAACTGGGTGGCTTGTGTTTTGGTCTACCTGGTTGCTAACAATAGCTTTTTTCTCCCTCACCAAACAAAAAAAGTAGAAGAGAGCTCAGAGAAAGTTCAGATGGAGCACAAGGGAATTAAACCCTGGACCTTAAGCACTGGGGTTCAGCTCCTTAACCATTACTCTACATAGTCATATGGGAGTGGCAGCTAGCTTGTCTCCCTCACAAACACAATTAATAAACGAAAGAAGGGTAGCATATACACTACAGACACTAGCAAACCTGTCCCCTGCAAACAATCCATTGGTTTTTGACCTCATTGCAATCTTGTAGCGTGCCTTCCTCCCAAACAAACACACCAAATAAATCAATTGAAGTGAATTAAACCCAAAACCTCAAAAACTAAATTCAACATCTCTACCATTGCACCACAGAGAACAGGTATAAGGCCCTGTTTTCAATCTTTTAGTTTTTACAGCCCTTTAACTAGCCTGACTCCCAAACAAATGTACTAAATAAACTAAAGAAGGGTGGCTAGCAAGGGCAAAGACAAAACGGCTTATGTTTTGGTCTATGTGCTTACTTAAAAACCAAAAAGCAGAGCAGACACAGTTGAAGCCTAGGGGAATTGAACTCAGGGCGTCAAGGTACCAAGCACAACACCTTAGCCATTAGGCTACAGAGACTGGACGGCAAAGATTGGAAAATCAGTCCTTTATACAATACAGTCCTCCAGCTGACCTGACTTCTAAATAAACTAAAGAATGGTAGCTTGTAGGGGCAGAGACAATATGGCTTAAATTTTGGTCTACGTGGTGACGTAAAAAATAAGCCTCAGGGAATCACCTACAGCTAAACTAAAATCACGTAACACCTAAACCAATATGCTACTGAGACGGGTGACACTCAGTATCTCTGACTTAGAGTTGTGGTTAAGGTGTGTGCCTTCCACCCCGTTGCTTGTGAGTTTGATTCTGGCTACTGCTGGCTCATTCCCACCCCAGTAATGTTGTCGTGATGCCCGTAAATTCAAGCGGCATTTATTAAGGATTACTTTAACAATTTAATATTAATTCATAATTCAAAAATCATAATTCATAATTCATAAATAATAATACAAATCAGCAATCAGGAGGCTAGGGCTGAGGGGCAGCCCCTGATTGGCTGAGCCTAGTCAGCTGACCCCAGCGACCAATCAGCAGCCAGCCCAGGAATCCTTCGCTCTGATTGGTCAGCCCTGGTCAGGTGACACCACCCACCAATCAGGAGGCTAGGGCTGAGGGGCAGCCCCTGATTGGCTGAGCCTTGTCAGCTGACTCCAGCGACCAATCAGCAGCCGGCCCAGGAATCCTTCGCTCTGATTGGTCAGCCCTGGTCAGGTGACACCACCCACCAATCAGGAGGCTAGGGCTGAGGGGCAGCCCCTGATTGGCTGAGCCTTGTCAGCTGACTCCAGCGACCAATCAGCAGCCGGCCCAGGAATCCTTCGCTCTGATTGGTCAGCCCTGGTCAGGTGACACCACCCACCAATCAGGAGGCTAGGGCTGAGGGGCAGCCCCTGATTGGCTGAGCCTAGTCAGCTGACCCCAGCGACCAATCAGCAGCCAGCCTAGGAATCCCTCGCTCTGATTGGTCAGCCCTGGTCAGGTGACACCACCCACCAAGGAGGCTAGGGCTGAGGGGCAGCCCCTGATTGGCTGAGCCTAGTCAGCTGACTCCAGCGACCAATCAGCAGCCGGCCTAGGAATCCCTCGCTCTGATTGGTCAGCCCTGGTCAGGTGACACCACCCACCAATCAGGAGGCTAGGGCTGAGGGGCAGCCCCTGATTGGCTGAGCCTAGTCAGCTGACTCCAGCGACCAATCAGCAGCCGGCCTAGGAATCCCTCGCTCTGATTGGTCAGCCCTGGTCAGGTGACACCACCCACCAATCAGGAGGCTAGCCCCTGATTGGCTGAGCCTAGTCAGCTGATCCCAGCGACCAATCAGCAGCCGGCCCAGGAATCCTTCGCTCTGATTGGTCAGCCCTAGTCAGGTGACACCACCCACCAATCAGGAGGCTAGGGCTGAGGGGCAGCCCCTGATTGGCTGAGCCTAGTCAGCTGACCCCAGCGACCAATCAGCAGCCGGCCCAGGTTTCCCTCGCTCTGATTGGTCAGCCCTGGTCAGGTGACGCCACCCACCAATCAGGAGGCTAGGGCTGAGGGGCATCCCCTGATTGGCTGAGCCTAGTCAGCTGACCCCAGCGACCAATCAGCAGCCGGCCTAGGAATCCCTCGCTCTGATTGGTCAGCCCTGGTCAGGTGACACCACCCACCAATCAGGAGGCTAGGGCTGAGGGGCAGCCCCTGATTGGCTGAGCCTAGTCAGCTGACCCCAGCGACCAATCAGCAGCCAGCCCAGGTTTCCCTCGCTCTGATTGGTCAGCCCTGGTCAGGTGACACCACCCACCAATCAGGAGGCTAGGGCTGAGGGGCAGCCCCGATTGGCTGAGCCTAGTCAGCTGACTCCAGCGACCAATCAGCAGCCGGCCCAGGTTCACCTCGCTCTGATTGGTCAGCCCTGGTCAGGTGACACCACCTACCAATCAGGAGGCTAGGGCTGAGGGGCAGCCCCTGATTGGCTGAGCCTAGTCAGCTGACTCCAGCAACCAATCAGCAGCCGGCCCAGGTCCACCTCGCTCTGATTGGTCAGCCCTGGTCAGGTGACACCACCTACCAATCAGGATGCTAGGGCTGAGGGGCAGCTGCTGCTTGACTAAGATAAGCCTGTCTTGGCTCAGCAGGCAGAAGAAATTCTCCAGCAGCCACTTCCTTAATTGGAGAGTATTCCCTGGAAGGAGGGTTGACGGGAGAGCTCATATTGCCCAGACTTACAGGTTCCTCTTGCTAGAATGGCTGTGCTGTTCCTGTATAGTGCATAATTAAATGGTCAGGGATTTTTCAGGGACATCTCATTGACTTAGCTATGCATTATACAGGGCCAGCCAAGCTCTTTACGCTGCAGAAACGGATTAATAATTTGGCAATTAGAATGTATAGCAAAGTCAAGGAGTTTAAATCAGGTCTCTGCCGTAGACTTGCTTCTGATATTGAGGTGGTCTGTTATGGCAACAATCCACAAATAGCCAGGACTATCTTGGCCAGAGCTGAAAATTCACTCAAATTAAACCCCTATGTTTGCTTTTGTACAACTGTCCACAAATCCTCACACTGGAGGGGGGAAAGCAGAAAGCTACATACCAAAGGAATATTAAAAAAAATAATAATAATAATACACACACACTTAAAGAATTCATTTTATTTCCATAAAAGATAAAAAATGTGAAGTTCCTTAATGTGCCACGTCAAGTCACTTCCTAGGTGGGAGTTGCGTCTCTATTGGCTCAGCAAAACTTCATTTGTGATTGGGTGTAGCATTTTCCATACTTCCGTTAACTCCAAACTGGGATAGCAAACTCCACCGAGCCGTTAATGTGACAAAATAGACAAATTGATGCAGGACACACTGCTTGTTTTATCCCACAGGTCTGTGCTGTTAGCTGAGCCCTCTGACGTAGGGGTGTTTTGTGGCCATCAGCTTGGAACAGAAAAACACCACTTGGGTAAAAAAGAGGAACACAATGAGAGAGGATAGGCTAGAAGAGTAAGAGATACCAGCCTTGGGAAAAGGGATGAAGACAATGGCGAAAAGAAAAGTAAAGAAGGAAAAAAAAAAAAGGAAGAAATGCTGATATATGTATCTCTACATGTAAAGAAGCAACACAATTCTCTGAGGAAACTATGAGTACTAGATGAGTTACAGTGAAAGGAAATGTTCAACTTACCATTGTAGATAAGAATAACGCAGGCTCAGGATCAGGAAACACTAGGGAACTCGATATGTATAAGCTTGGAGAAAATACTGGAAATCCTTAAAGGCATTTAACAAATCACAGGAGGGATGTTTGTTTCGAAAGAGGAGATATGGTTAAACAAGGTCATAATCTGAAACTAGTGAGTTAGAGGCTTAGATGGAATGTAAAGGAGTTTTACTCCTAGAGTGGTAGAGAAATGGAACAGTCTCCCAGCAGAAGCGGTAGAGACTAAAAGCGAGGGAACGTTAGCTTCAAAGACACAACACAACAGAAAAGGGATTGAACAGGACATGTTAAAGCTATGGAAAGAAGAAGAACTACTCATGATAAGTGAAGGAAAATACATTAGTATTATTGGAGATGATAGGGTCTGTGACGCCTTGTGCCTTCAGTAACAGCAAAGGTGGAAGCAGGAAAAAACAACTAAAACACAAAAGAATAGGGCCAATGGCAATGCAAAAACAGAGACGGGAAATACTGTACAAAGATAAGCCCTGGCCTGGACACATCCCACTGCAACCACAGCACCTGGATTTCTCAAAGAAAATGAACATCAAAAGAACCAAGGGCTGCAAGTGAAGCTTAACCCCCGCCGGGTCTCAATCCCAATGCCTGGTTGGCTGGTGGAGTCACTTGACCAGGTTCAACCAATCGGACACATCCCACTGCAACCACAGCACCTGGATTTCTCAAAGAAAATGGATGAGGACAATACACAAGGGTGTGGGGGGCAATGGGGCATTCATTTACATGTAGGGGTGGCTGAGGGTCATCACATAAATCAATACACAATGTGGGGATGTATGGTGGGATAAATATACAATGCAGGGGTAATTTTTAAGTTGATGATTTTGTACGGCCTGTGAATGATGATATAAATATTCAAATGTGGGGAAAATGGCTAATGCTGACAGAGTGACCCAAATCCCTTTGAGTAAATCATTCAATTTAAATGCATGAACTGGGTGGCTTGTGTTTTGGTCTACCTGGTTGCTAACAATAGCTTTTTTCTCCCTCACCAAACAAAAAAAGTAGAAGAGAGCTCAGAGAAAGTTCAGATGGAGCACAAGGGAATTAAACCCTGGACCTTAAGCACTGGGGTTCAGCTCCTTAACCATTACTCTACATAGTCATATGGGAGTGGCAGCTAGCTTGTCTCCCTCACAAACACAATTAATAAACGAAAGAAGGGTAGCATATACACTACAGACACTAGCAAACCTGTCCCCTGCAAACAATCCATTGGTTTTTGACCTCATTGCAATCTTGTAGCGTGCCTTCCTCCCAAACAAACACACCAAATAAATCAATTGAAGTGAATTAAACCCAAAACCTCAAAAACTAAATTCAACATCTCTACCATTGCACCACAGAGAACAGGTATAAGGCCCTGTTTTCAATCTTTTAGTTTTTACAGCCCTTTAACTAGCCTGACTCCCAAACAAATGTACTAAATAAACTAAAGAAGGGTGGCTAGCAAGGGCAAAGACAAAACGGCTTATGTTTTGGTCTATGTGCTTACTTAAAAACCAAAAAGCAGAGCAGACACAGTTGAAGCCTAGGGGAATTGAACTCAGGGCGTCAAGGTACCAAGCACAACACCTTAGCCATTAGGCTACAGAGACTGGACGGCAAAGATTGGAAAATCAGTCCTTTATACAATACAGTCCTCCAGCTGACCTGACTTCTAAATAAACTAAAGAATGGTAGCTTGTAGGGGCAGAGACAATATGGCTTAAATTTTGGTCTACGTGGTGACGTAAAAAATAAGCCTCAGGGAATCACCTACAGCTAAACTAAAATCACGTAACACCTAAACCAATATGCTACTGAGACGGGTGACACTCAGTATCTCTGACTTAGAGTTGTGGTTAAGGTGTGTGCCTTCCACCCCGTTGCTCGTGAGTTTGATTCTGGCTACTGCTGGCTCATTCCCACCCCAGTAATGTTGTCGTGATGCCCGTAAATTCAAGCGGCATTTATTAAGGATTACTTTAACAATTTAATATTAATTCATAATTCAAAAATCATAATTCATAATTCATAAATAATAATACAAAGCAATCAGGAGGCTAGGGCTGAGGGGCAGCCCCTGATTGGCTGAGCCTAGTCAGCTGACCCCAGCGACCAATCAGCAGCCAGCCCAGGAATCCTTCGCTCTGATTGGTCAGCCCTGGTCAGGTGACACCACCCACCAATCAGGAGGCTAGGGCTGAGAGGCAGCCCCTGATTGGCTGAGCCTTGTCAGCTGACTCCAGCGACCAATCAGCAGCCGGCCCAGGAATCCTTCGCTCTGATTGGTCAGCACCAGGTCAGGTGACACCACCCACCAATCAGGAGGCTAGGGCTGAGGGGCAGCCCCTGATTGGCTGAGCCTAGTCAGCTGACTCCAGCGACCAATCAGCAGCCGGCCTAGGAATCCCTCGCTCTGATTGGTCAGCCCTGGTCAGGTGACACCACCCACCAATCAGGAGGCTAGGGCTGAGGGGCAGCCCCTGATTGGCTGAGCCTAGTCAGCTGACTCCAGCGACCAATCAGCAGCCGGCCTAGGAATCCCTCGCTCTGATTGGTCAGCCCTGGTCAGGTGACACCACCCACCAATCAGGAGGCTAGGGCTGAGGGGCAGCCCCTGATTGGCTGAGCCTAGTCAGCTGACCCCAGCGACCAATCAGCAGCCAGCCCAGGTTTCCCTCGCTCTGATTGGTCAGCCCTGGTCAGGTGACACCACCCACCAATCAGGAGGCTAGGGCTGAGGGGCAGCCCCTGATTGGCTGAGCCTAGTCAGCTGACCCCAGCGACCAATCAGCACCCGGCCTAGGAATCCCTCGCTCTGATTGGTCAGCCCTGGTCAGGTGACACCACCCACCAATCAGGAGGCTAGGGCTGAGGGGCAGCCCCTGATTGGCTGAGCCTAGTCAGCAGACCCCAGCGACCAATCAGCAGCCAGCCCAGGTTTCCCTCGCTCTGATTGGTCAGCCCTGGTCAGGTGACACCACCCACCAATCAGGAGGCTAGGGCTGAGGGGCAGCCCCTGATTGGCTGAGCCTAGTCAGCTGACCCCAGCAACCAATCAGCAGCCGGCCCAGGTTTCCCTCGCTCTGATTGGTCAGCCCTGGTCAGGTGACACCACCCACCAATCAGGAGGCTAGGGCTGAGGGGCAGCCCCTGATTGGCTGAGCCTAGTCAGCTGACCCCAGCGACCAATCAGCAGCCGGCCCAGGTTCACCTCGCTCTGATTGGTCAGCCCTGGTCAGGTGACACCACCTACCAATCAGGAGGCTAGGGCTGAGGGGCAGCCCCTGATTGGCTGAGCCTAGTCAGCTGACTCAAGCAACCAATCAGCAGCCGGCCCAGGTCCACCTCGCTCTGATTGGTCAGCCCTGGTCAGGTGACACCACCTACCAATCAGGATGCTAGGGCTGAGGGGCAGCTGCTGCTTGACTAAGATAAGCCTGTCTTGGCTCAGCAGGCAGAAGAAATTCTCCAGCAGCCACTTCCTTAATTGGAGAGTATTCCCTGGAAGGAGGGTTGACGGGAGAGCTCATATTGCCCAGACTTACAGGTTCCTCTTGCTAGAATGGCTGTGCTGTTCCTGTATAGTGCATAATTAAATGGTCAGGGATTTTTCAGCGACATCTCATTGACTTAGCTATGCATTATACAGGGCCAGCCAAGCTCTTTACGCTGCAGAAACGGATTAATAATTTGGCAATTAGAATGTATAGCAAAATCAAGGAGTTTAAATCAGGTCTCTGCCGTAGACTTGCTTCTGATATTGAGGTGGTCTGTTATGGCAACAATCCACAAATAGCCAGGACTATCTTGGCCAGAGCTGAAAATTCACTCAAATTAAACCCCTATGTTTGCTTTTGTACAACTGTCCACAAATCCTCACACTGGAGGGGGGAAAGCAGAAAGCTACATACCAAAGGAATATTAAAAAAAATAATAATAATAATACACACACACTTAAAGAATTCATTTTATTTCCATAAAAGATAAAAAATGTGAAGTTCCTTAATGTGCCACGTCAAGTCACTTCCTAGGTGGGAGTTGCGTCTCTATTGGCTCAGCAAAACTTCATTTGTGATTGGGTGTAGCATTTTCCATACTTCCGTTAACTCCAAACTGGGATAGCAAACTCCACCGAGCCGTTAATGTGACATAGTAACATAGTAACATAGTTCATAAGGTTGAAAAAAGACCAAAGTCCATCAAGTTCAACCTATATACATATTGTGTCCCTACCGTGTTGATCCAGAGGAAGGCAAAAAACCCTTATGAAGCAGATGCCAATTGCCCCATACCAGGGGGAAAATTCCTTCCCGACTCCAAATATGGCAATCAGAATAAATCCCTGGATCAACGTTCTGTCCCTATTAATCTACTATCCATAACTTGTGATATTATTGCTTTCAAGAAACACGTCCAGGCTCCTTTTAAACTCTTTTATTGAGTTTACCATTACCACTTCCTCTGGCAGAGAGTTCCATAGTCTCACCGCTCTTACTGTAAAGAACCCCCGTCTGTGCTGGTGTAGAAACCTTCTTTCCTCCAGCCGTAGAGGATGTCCCCTTGTTATAGATACAGTCCTGGGTATAAATAGGTCCTGGGAGTGATCTCTGTACTGCCCCCTTATATATTTATACATAGTTATTAAGTCCCCCCTAAGCCGTCTTTTCTCCAAACTAAATAACCCTATTTAATTCTGATAATCTTTCTGGGTACTGCAGTCCTTCCATTCCCCTTATTACTCTGGTTGCCCGTCTTTGAACCCTCTCCAGTTCCACTATATCTTTCTTGTACACTGGTGCCCAGTACTGTACACAGTATTCCATGTGTGGTCTGACTAGTGACTTGTACAATGGTAGAATTATTTCCTTGTCATGGGCATCCATGCCCCTTTTGATGCACCCCATGATTTTATTTGCCTTAGCAGCAGCTGCCCGACACTGGTCGCTACAGTTAAATTTACTGTTAACCAAGACTCCTAAGTCCTTTTCCATGTCAGTCGTCCCCAGTGTTTTCCCATTTAATAAATATTCCCAGCCTCGATTTTTCTTCCCCATGTGCATAACCTTACATTTATCCGTGTTGAACCTCATCTGCCACATCCCAGGCCAAGCCTCCAACCTATGCAGATCCATTTGTAATCGTGCACTGTCCTCTATTGTGTTACCCACGCTACAGAGCTTAGTATCGTCTGCAAAGATTGATACTTTACTATACAATCCCTCTACAAGGTCATTAATAAATATATTAAAAAGAATAGGACCCAAAACTGACCCCTGTGGTACCCCACTAGTAACAGTCACCCACTCAGAGTATGTACCATTAATAACCACCCTCTGTTTCCTATCACTGAGCCAGTTACTTACCCACATACACACATTCTCCCCCAGCCCAAACATTCTCATTTTATGTACCAGCCTTTTATGTGGCACCGTATCAAATGCTTTGGAAAAATCAAGATATACGACATCCAGCGATTCTCCCCGATCCAGTCTTGAGCTCACCTCCTCATAAAAGCTGATCAGGTTAGTTTGACAGGACCGATCCCTTGTAAACCCATGCTGATATGGAGTCATACATTTATTTTCATTGAGATACTCCAAAATAGCACCTCTTAGGAAACCCTCAAACAGTTTACATACAACAGAAGTTAAACTAACAGGCCTATAATTCCCCGGGTCACTTTTGGTCCCCTTTTTGAATATTGGCACAACATTTGCAATGCGCCAGTCCTGGGGAACAGACCCGGTCACTATAGAGTCCTTGAATATTAGAAATAGGGGTCTGTCTATTACATTACTTAACTCCCTTAGAACGCGGGGGTGAATGCCATCTGGACCTGGTGATTTGTCTATTTTGATTTTTTTTAGGCGGCACTGCACTTCTTCCTGGGTTAGACAGGCGACATGTACTGGGGCATTTATCTCATCCTGCTGTATATTACCTGGCATTTCATTTTCCTCTGTGAATACAGCAGAGAAGAATATATTTAATAGATTCGCTTTTTCCTGATCCCCATCTATAACGTCTCCCTCATTACTTTTTAAGGGGGCCGATGCTTTCATTTTTAACCTTTTTACTATTTATATAGTTAAAGAACATTTTGGGGTTTGTTTTACTCTCTTTGGCAATGAGTCTTTCTGTCGCCACTTTTGCTGCTTTTATCTGATTTTTACATATTTTATTTTTTTCCCGATAGCTTCTTAGTGCTTCCTCACTGCCTTCCTGTTTTAGTAGCTTAAATGCCTTTTTTTTGCCATTTATTGCCACCTTTACATTTTTATTTATCCACATTGGTTTTTTCTTGCTCCTGACACTTTTATTCCCATACGGTATGTACTTTTCACAGTGAGAATTTAAGATATTTTGAAAAATCTCCCATTTAGTATCTGTGCTTTTGTTTTTGAGGACATTTTCCCAATTTACAGTGTTAAGGGCTTCTCTTAGTTGATCAAACTTTGCCTTCCTAAAGTTCATAGTTCTTGTGGCTCCTCTAAGAGTTCCCTTATTGAACGACAAGTTATAATGTATTATATTGTGATCACTATTTCCTAGGTGCCCTCTGACCTGCACATTAGTTACTCTGTCAGGTCTGTTGGTTAATATTAAGTCCAGTAGAGCGCCCCCTCTGGTTGGGTCCTGTACCATTTGGGACAGATAATTATCTTTACTTATAGTCAGAAAGCGGTTTCCTTTATGAGATTCACAGGTCTCGTTTCCCAGTTTATGTCGGGATAGTTAAAGTCCCCCATAATAACCACCTCATTGTGATTTGCTGCCTTGTTTATTTGCTTTAATAATTGATCTTCTGCTGCTTCAATTATATTTGGTGGCTTATAGCAAACCCCGATCAGTATTTTATTATTTTTCTTTCCATATATTTCTACCCATAATGACTCCACATCATCATTTCCCTCACATATATTCTCCCGCAGTGTGGCCTTTAGGCTGGACTTTACATAAAGGCAAACTCCTCCCCCTTTTCATTTTTTCCGATCCTTCCTGAATAGACTATAACCCTGTATGTTAACCGCCCAGTCATAGCTATCATCCAACCATGTCTCTGTTATACCCACTATGTCATAATTTTCTGCAGACATTATTAACTCCAGTTCGCCAGTTTTATTGGTCAGACTTCTGGCATTAGTAAGCATACAATTTAGAGGTGTATGGTTTTTTCTCCTATCAAGCCTATCCCTATTAACTATACTAACCCCTCCCTCCGCTCCACCCCCAGGTACATTTATATGCCCCAGCTCTCTATCTATACTATCTTCCCCTTCTATATTGTAGTTTCCCTCCCCCCCTTTCCCTAGTTTAAACACTCCTCCACCCTTCTGGCCATCTTCTCCCCGAGTACAGCTGCACCCTCCCCATTGAGGTGCAGCCCGTCCCTACCGTAGAGCCTGTATCCGACAGAGAAGTCGGCCCAGTTCTCCATGAACCCAAACCCCTCCTTCCTACACCAGCTTCTGAGCCACTTGTTTAGCTCCCTAATCTCCCGCTGCCTCTCTGGTGTGGCACGTGGTACAGGTAATATTTCAGAAAATACTACCTTGGAGGTCCTTGCCTTGAGCTTGCTACCTAAGTCCCTGAAATCATTTTTAAGGACACTCCGCCTACCTCTTACTTTGTCATTGGTGCCAATGTGCACCATGACAGCTGGGTCTTCTCCAGCCCCTCCCAGTAATCTGTCAACCCGATCCGCGATGTGCCGAACTCGAGCGCCAGGCAGACAACACACTGTTCGGCGATCCCGGTCTTTGTGACAGATTGCCCTGTCTGTCCCCCTAATAATAGAGTCCCCTACTACCGGCACCTGTCTGGCCTGCCCTGTGCTCGTCCTTCCCTCCTTACTGGAGCAGACACCGCTCTGGAGGTCAGAGGCAGTGACTTGCTGCAGTATTGCCAACTCTGAACTAACATCCCCCTCATCTGCCAACCGGGCAAACTTGTTGGGGTGTGCTAGATCAGGACTAGCCTCCCTGGCGCTTTTCCCCCTACCCCGCCTTCTAACTGTAACCCAGCTAGCTGCCTGACTGTCCTGTACCTCCATCCCGCTATCCTCCCCCACCTCTACCCGCGAGAGAGCTTGCTCAGTGAGCAGCAGACTCCTCTCCAAGTTGTCAATAGATCTCAGTGTTGCCAGTTGCTCCTCTAGACTCAGGATTTGTGCTTCCAAATGAGCAACCCGCACACATCTCGCACAGCAATATGCACCCTCGAAGCGCTGATCAAGGATTGCATACATTGAGCAAGATGTACACCTGACCGCATTGTCAAACATGGAGGACATCTTGGCAATGGGGATAGCTCAAATAACTGGCAAAACAGACAGTAAGGTGCAAAATATATATAAATATATATGGAATAACAAGGATGTATACTTTCCCCTCCTTTTTGCTTTTTAACTCCTTCTTTGCTTGTAACTCCTCACTTAGAGATGTCACTTAGGAGATTCGCCCCAGCTCAGGATTCGCTTGTGTGTCCAAGCTAAATGCAACTGCAAAAAGCCAAGCAGAACTCACAGAGAAGGTTACTTAATTAGCAACACACCTGAAATAGCCCTTAACCCCTTTTTTTTGTTTTTCTTTTTTCAACAAAACTTTACACTGAACACTCCACAAACAAACACAGTGCTCCCCTTGCAATAGTAATGAATATACTCTCCTTCTTTGCTTGTAACTCCTCACTTAGAGATGTCACTTAGGAGATTCGCCCCAGCTCAGGATTCGCTTGTGTGTCCAAGCTAAATGCAACTGCAAAAAGCCAAGCAGAACTCACAGAGACAAAATAGACAAATTGATGCAGGACACACTGCTTGTTTTATCCCACAGGTCTGTGCTGTTAGCTGAGCCCTCTGACGTAGGGGTGTTTTGTGGCCATCAGCTTGGAACAGAAAAACACCACTTGGGTAAAAAAGAGGAACACAATGAGAGAGGATAGGCTAGAAGAGTAAGAGATACCAGCCTTGGGAAAAGGGATGAAGACAATGGCGAAAAGAAAAGTAAAGAAGGAAAAAAAAAAGGAAGAAATGCTGATATATGTATCTCTACATGTAAAGAAGCAACACAATTCTCTGAGGAAACTATGAGTACTAGATGAGTTACAGTGAAAGGAAATGTTCAACTTACCATTGTAGATAAGAATAACGCAGGCTCAGGATCAGGAAACACTAGGGAACTCGATATGTATAAGCTTGGAGAAAATACTGGAAATCCTTAAAGGCATTTAACAAATCACAGGAGGGATGTTTGTTTCGAAAGAGGAGATATGGTTAAACAAGGTCATAATCTGAAACTAGTGAGTTAGAGGCTTAGATGGAATGTAAAGGAGTTTTACTCCTAGAGTGGTAGAGAAATGGAACAGTCTCCCAGCAGAAGCGGTAGAGACTAAAAGCGAGGGAACGTTAGCTTCAAAGACACAACACAACAGAAAAGGGATTGAACAGGACATGTTAAAGCTATGGAAAGAAGAAGAACTACTCATGATAAGTGAAGGAAAATACATTAGTATTATTGGAGATGATAGGGTCTGTGACGCCTTGTGCCTTCAGTAACAGCAAAGGCGGAAGCAGGAAAAAACAACTAAAACACAAAAGAATAGGGCCAATGGCAATGCAAAAACAGAGACGGGAAATACTGTACAAAGATAAGCCCTGGCCTGGACACATCCCACTGCAACCACAGCACCTGGATTTCTCAAAGAAAATGAACATCAAAAGAACCAAGGGCTGCAAGTGAAGCTTAACCCCCGCCGGGTCTCAATCCCAATGCCTGGTTGGCTGGTGGAGTCACTTGACCAGGTTCAACCAATCGGACACATCCCACTGCAACCACAGCACCTGGATTTCTCAAAGAAAATGGATGAGGACAATACACAAGGGTGTGGGGGGCAATGGGGCATTCATTTACATGTAGGGGTGGCTGAGGGTCATCACATAAATCAATACACAATGTGGGGATGTATGGTGGGATAAATATACAATGCAGGGGTAATTTTTAAGTTGATGATTTTGTACGGCCTGTGAATGATGATATAAATATTCAAATGTGGGGAAAATGGCTAATGCTGACAGAGTGACCCAAATCCCTTTGAGTAAATCATTCAATTTAAATGCATGAACTGGGTGGCTTGTGTTTTGGTCTACCTGGTTGCTAACAATAGCCTCACTCCCTCACCAAACAAAAAAAATGTAGAAGAGAGCTCAGAGAAAGTTCAGATAGAGCACAAGGGAATTGAAACCTGGACCTTAAGCACTGGGGTTCAGCTCCTTAACCATTACTCTACATAGTCATATGGGAGTGGCACCTAGCTTGTCTCCCTCACAAACACAATTAATAAACGAAAGAAGGGTAGCATATACACTACAGGCACTAGCAAACCTGTCCCCTGCAAACAATCCATTGGTTTTTGACCTCATTGCAATCTTGTAGCGTGCCTTCCTCCCAAACAAACACACCAAATAAATCAATTGGAGTGAATTAAACCCAAAACCTCAAAAACTAAATTCAACATCTCTACCATTGCACCACAGAGAACAGGTATAAGGCCCTGTTTTCAATCTTTTAGTTTTTACAGCCCCTTAACTAGCCTGACTCCCAAACAAATGTACTAAATAAACTAAAGAAGGGTGGCTAGCAAGGGCAAAATGGCTTATGTTTTGGTCTATGTGCTTACTTAAAAACCAAAGCAGACACAGTTGAAGCCTAGGGGAATTGAACTCAGGGCATCAAGGTACCAAGCACAACACCTTAGCCATTAGGCTACAGAGACTGGATGGCAAAGCTTGGAAAATCAGTCCTTTATACAATACAGTCCTCCAGCTGGCCTGACTTCTAAATAAACTAAAGAATGGTAGCTTGTAGGGGCAGAGACAATATGGCTTAAATTTTGGTCTACGTGGTGACGTAAAAAATAAGCTTCAGGGAATCACCTAAAGCTAAACTAAAATCACGTAACACCTAAACCAATATGCTACTGAGACGGGTGACTCTCAGTATCTCTGACTTAGAGTTGTGGTTAAGGTGTTCGACTTCCACCCCGTTGCTCGTGAGTTTGATACTGGTTACTGCCGGCTCATTCCCACACCAGTAATGTCGCTCGTGATGCCCGTAAATTCAAGCGGCATTTATTAAGCATTACTTTAATATTAATTCATAAATCATAATTCATAAATAATAATACAAAGCAATCAGGAGGCTAGGGCTGAGGGGCAGCCCCTGATTGGCTGAGCCTAGTCAGCTGATCCCAGCGACCAATCAGCAGCCGGCCCAGGTGTTTAAAAATTTTTTTTTTTTATTTTTCTCCCATTATATCCTATGGCCATTCACTCAAAACTGTCATTCACCTGTCATTCCATAGAAAACAGATATAATCCAACATAATCTGAGTTTTAGATCCTGTAGCTGTGCTAGAGGAGTACATGTGCCAAAGATCTAAATGATATGCCTTAAGCTTTTATTTAAAAATCAATTATTCTTTTCCCCTCTATTACAGTCTATGGGCATTCCTCCCCATTAAAGTCTATGGGCATTCCATTTTGTCATTCGTTTTAGTAAGTCCCCTTCTAGAGGCGAATCCTAGATGCCATTTTGGAAATTGGAACATGTTTCAGTGGTATGAGGATGAGTCTCAGGCAAGAAGCCTGAAGCAATAATGTCAATAGATTACTTTGAGCTGGATTGCCCAGTATTCTGGATTAATTTATACAAATAGACAGTTTGATAAGATAAGGCCACTCCTCAGTCTTTGCAGCATAGCCCCTATGGTGTTTTGGGCTTTGCTTTGTTTAGCAATAAGATATATCTGTTTAGTGTAGTGTTTTCACATGGTTACATTAAGAAATCCGGCTCAGACAGCCTTGCAATGGAGTTTCTGATATCGGTGCTATGCTATTTCTTTGTATGCGTTTCCGTGCGTGGGACTCGCACAGCACAAGAGAGAGTCTTTAGGCGTCATATGTCCCTGCGGAGACCGCTCCATACTTTGCTTCTTTTTGACATGGGCAAGTTTGTGAGGGAGCAACAACTGGAGGCCTTTAAACCGGAGCAGGGACTCCCTACGTGAGCCACACGCTCCCGGGTGCCAGGGACGCCTATCAGCATTTTGGCAAACATCAAGCTTATTGGGTTTCCAGTTGTGTTTCAGCTCCTCGACTTCACTATACATTATGAAGGGTCGGCCCTAGTGAGCTTCTGCACAAAGAGCTTAGCTGGCCATGTATAATGTATAGTCAAATCAGTAAAATGTCTTGTGAGAATCTTTATGCATGAATTATTCTTTATATGGGGCTAGCTAGACATAATCACCCTTCATAATGAATCATGAAGCGAGACAGTTAAAACCACAAATCCATCAAGCGAATAGAACCAAACGAGTCTGTGTCGTCCCTTTGGGTTTTGTACGGACGTATTCCAGGAACTTACACAGAATGTGCTGTTGAATTTCGTAAATTACAAAATTAGAAATCTTAGACCCTTTTTCTTTTCTTCTTCTTTAGTATTTTTTTCTCTTTCTTTTTTTATTTTATTTATTTATTTATTTTTTCTCTTTTTTTAGGATAGAATACTAAAATCAAGGAATATAATGACAGATAGAACGTTGAATATTTATGTCATACATTTATTTACATCTCACGCACATGATATTCGTGTGTTCATTATTTGTACTTTCCCTTGAACTTTGACATTTGTAACTGTTTATATTTTTTCAATAAAAAAAAAAAAAAAAAAAGAATGTGCTGTTGAAGAAGCCTGGTGCCTAATGTGTTATATTAAAGAGGCAGTCCTACTGGCAAAATATTTCTCTTTGTGCATAAAGTACAGTGCCGAATACAGGTCAGCGTTGGCAAACACTCGTTTTTTCCAATAAACAATCTGCAGGCACGAAGACGGCCGCTGTTGTCAGTCATGTGATATTTAAGTGACTCCCTGCTTTACCACACCCCGAGTTGTTCCTTTCCCTTTAATTTGCATTTTTAATTAACTTAAGTAAAAGAATACACAATTATTTCTTTATTGTTCCCTACCATGTTGCAAAGATCTGCAACATTATAATTAATCTCATAGTATAAACAATCTTTATCAAGTAGCCACATATGACTGAATCAAGACAGGTTGCAGCCATCAAATTTTTAAGCCCTTCAAAAATATAAAGACATCCACGTTTTTTTCTTTAAAACATTAGCTTATTTATTAAAGTCTTTCCCAACCTTCTACTTAAGGTTAACTTTCAATATGTCACCGAAGACGTATTAGTTGAAATACTGGACATTGTATCCCATGTTGGAATACAACTTTTATATATAAAAACCTATAGTTTTTGAGGTTGACAAGCAGTCTGGGTAATTTATAAAAGGTGTTGCATGTTTAAAAAGGGAAAACTGATTGAGCCAGTTTATAAAAGCCTTTTTGCTCAACGCAATGTGGAATGTAACAATCAGAACAAAAAATTGCACAATAAAACCATAGAAAGTGGCAAAACTCATTTGTCAAGTTTTTTTTTGTCCTACATAAAAAAAAACAGGTTTGTAATAAAGGTAATTGAATAGCAAAGTGTTTGATTGGAAACTTATGACCATCTTAAAAAAAATGATCCGAGTTGAAATTGTCTCGTTAACTGTTATTTAGTGCCAACGCCTGTTTTATTGTAGCTTACTGGGGTTGGCCCTTTAGAACGTTTCCTAAAACCTTACTTTTTAAAAATCTCTTGCCAGCTATGCTTGCTTACATTTTTTTTTAAGATACATTGCTGTCCCATTTATGGCAAGTTCTGTGTTTTCAAAGAGATGGCAAATGTAGGTTTATAGAGAACAGTTAGAGGGGAGTAATCAGATAACATTAAAACGGAGAACAGATTGAAAAGGTTTTCTACATGTAGGTTTAAGGATGATAGAAACTGTTTTAATATCGACTTTACAGGAATAAAAAATGCCAGAGACTGCTGGCCTGATGCCAGCGATCACCATCTGGTGGCCGGAAGGATGACTACTCTTGATTCAACGCTTGGAGTTCTTTTTGTACCCATTCTTGATGCTCTGGTGCGAGACACGAGACTAAGGGGAGACGCGCTGGGCCCAGCTTCAAATCAGATGTTATTGACATTATCTGCTTAAATTCAGGTAAGCCCCATCCTGTACATATTAAGAAAATATAGGTGCACAAATACGAAGGACACATTAGATCTGAATATACAATATATATGACTGCATACTAGGTCTACGATAATTTATTTTTTTTAAACATGTTTACACCTAAAAGTAAAGAGTTGCACACAAAGTCTTCTCCAGGACTGTTATTTACACAGACAGCTTTTATCTCTTATTTATTCACCATTACCCAAGGACACTAGTAACTATTACTCTATCAAAGCTTGGTTGGTTCAAAGCATGGCACTTGCTTATTTAGGATGAACTGTCATTTCTTCACATTTTACATTGAAAACATATATAATGCTATTTACAGATGAAGAGGTGCATACTGGTGGGAGCAGCAATCACATCTTCCTGCTCTCAGGATTTCACATTAATCCTCATTTTATGTTCAAACTGAACAGGGGAGTTTTGGCCAGAAGAAGTCATTAGAAGTTATAGCCCACTGTCCCTTACGCCTTTAAACCAGATATCCACCAAACTATTGAAGTGCGTGAAGAACAATGTACGAGCTAGAGTTTTTTTCTTCATTAATGAATCTAAAAGCTGAGAATGTGACCACTTTCCCTTTACTTGAAAATTATTTATCATTGCATTATTGTATGAAATGTAAAATTGCTAAAAGCAAAAATATATTTGTTTGAGTCTGTCTCAGTTTAGACAATTAGTTTTTATTTCCAGCATAGAGTAATCAATGCCAGGTATCTACCAGCACCCATAGAACAAGGCAAAACGGGCTCTTTATTCATTAAACGCACATCATACATGGCAGTTGATTTCATTTGTTTAATTACCCAGATGCCCTAAATTTGCAAAACAAATAATTCATAAAATTAAAATGAAACAACGTTATTTGTCTTCTTATATCCAAAGATGTAGGAAGCTTATTAGTATACTTACCTTTTTTAAATACACACATCATGAACTTCTGAATACGTCTCTAGGGTGGGAGGAAAAATATATTGTACAAATGAACATGGACAGCATTGATAAGTCAGCCTTCTTACTTGCCCAGTCCCCGCTGACTATAGTAACAATTTACACCAAGTGCTAAACCCAATTAGTTTCTTTTCCATCTAACACAGAAAAGATGAGTGTACCTGAATCTTCTGGGCTTCATGCAAGTTGCCTTCCTTAAAAGCAGTCAGCATCTGATTTGTCGTTTTACCCAGGTAATTGTAGGTGCTAGACAAAAAAAAAAATTTATATTTTATCATTATCCAATTGTTAGAAATGCTTTGGAAATATAGTTCATAAGCAGGAAAACTAAGCTATAGATCCATACCTTCCAACAGCACCATGTGCACCAAATGCCAAGGCTCCGAGCAATTGCTAAGGAAGAGATTGGAATCTTGGTTTGTTTCTACATCCCGCAGGTAATTCACTTATGCAAAGGATTGGTTGACAAAGACATTTCTACTAAAGGCTACTTTAGCTCTAAAGTTATTAAGACAAGCATTATTGTAAGCATGCAGGGACATCTTCAGCCCGAGTACCAGACATACCCCCAAATTTCTGTCTCTATCAAGCAATAGATACAAATGTATAAAGCTAGTCCTACCATATCTTCTGAAAAGTATTTTTTTTAAAAAGCAGTCACTTACCTCATCCACACCATAGAGAAAATCAAGCTCCTCAAAGTCACTGACACACGTACTAAAGTCCATTAGGTTTACGTCGCTAAACTTCACTCCGCGGAAGGATGGGATTTGCAGCTTCATCTTGCCCACCAGGTCATACACAAAATCTATATGGTACAACAAAACACTAGTCACACTCCTACCAGTAGTTGGTATGTAGTCTCACGCCCAAGGATGCTAGGTACTTACACTTTATCCCAGTCAGAAGGGGTATGTGATAGTAATAGAATGGTAGACCAGGGGCAGCAGAAGCCACTTCTTTCAGGTACCTCACTAAACCATCTAGAATACAGAGATGTGGAATTAGGAAAATAAAAACAGAAACATAAGGTGGTATCGGGTTAAAAGATTGAAACTTTTGAGCCTGCAGACCATAGCGTCCATACAACGTTTAAGCCAACTGACTAGGTGTGTACCAGATAAGGTACCCTTTCAATGCAAGTGAATGAGCAGTTTGGGCAACTGTACCCCCTCCCCCAGAATACTCAGCAATGCATTATGGTACATTATGGTTAGGGTCATCACATATCAACTGAATCTGAATTCAAAATGATGCGTTCAATGTGTAAAACGCTACCTTGATTTGACGGTTTCATAAAGGAAGGACTCACAGCACCGATAGCATCAGCTCCACATGATGCAGCATGCGCAGCCTGCGAGTATCAATACAAGCACTATTATTATAATAATCTACATAGCGTCCTCTGATCTCTCTTAACAAAAGACCTTTTTTAAAGGTGACCCAGTAATTCTCTTCTGTACTATGTTTTTATTTCTTGTAGCTATCAATGAATCACAGCTTCTCATCAATCCATAACTAAAGTGCAGTGAATTATTTTGAATTTAGTTGAATATTAATGGAATACCGAGTCATTAACTAAACCGTAGAGGCCTTAGTTTGGTTTCCTTTTGTTCTGGTGGCCAGTAGAGAACACCTATACTTTGTATTGGGTACAAATAAATACATTTTCATGTCCACCATTATTTTGGATTTGACAAATCATATGATGTTCCTCTGTAAATATTACACAGGCACTTAAACTGCTTTTATGTGCAATTATTAAACACTCACCAGCTCCTTTGTGTCTTCCAGGCTGAGACATCCTACATGAACTATCACATTGTCCATTCTGTGCCAGAGATGGAGGAAGCAAACATTAAATTCAGTTCAAGTGTTATGGAACGTGACTTTATGACTACATGCTTTCTACTTTTTAATGACATTTTCTCTATGGCTACTCACTTGCCTCTCCCATGCTTCACCCACTCTTCTACTACCAGCTTCCTTTCCTGGACACTTAGTGACATCCCTTCTCCTGTTGTTCCATTTACTATACAAGAAAGGAAAATGGTCAATTTAAACACACACTGGCCATGGAGCGGGCCAAGTCAGACAAGAACTGGGACAAGTGAAAAAGGCACAATTTGTGTTAACTCTACCAGGTGTCCACCATGCAAATCCACGGGAGGATTCTGAAGAATCCCCACCATACCCATTTGCCACTTTCCACAGCCCCCAGCTAAATGCCCTGCAGGAGATGTGTTCAGCCAAACAAACACAAAAAACCTAATTATCAACCAATTTTGGGACTTTAACTCTCCAGATTATGGAATCTTTTCTTCGTGTTTTTTTTATGGTGGAATCTATAGAAAACAAGCCAAAGGCAAGTGATCTAGACTGAAGTATAGTGAAACGTAAATTACATTAGTAGCCAATTAATCACCAAAACTGGTAACACTTTCTGGGTTATTATACCAGGTCAAAGACAAGGGGCAAATGATAAAACAGTGTGTGGTCAGCAAGGCTTGTACATAAGGCTCATACGTGAATGCTGAATTACCAAAAAAAGAGTTAGGATAACACCATGAAACATACCAAAGATGTTCCTCACATTCTGTTTCTCAACCAAATAGTCCACATATTGCTGGATTATGGGAAGATTGAGGTGACTGCAGAGACAAAAAATACAGCATAATTATCATCAGCAGAACTATTCAATTAAAAAAAACATAAAAAAATGACAAAGAAAAATATGATTATATTGAACACCTTCTGCAGCTGTTTAACGATTAAAATATGCCCCACGTATAAATACTAATTACAATAGTTGTATACTTACAAACAGCAATAAAATACGACTACATAATCAAAAGTGAAATCACTTTTTTTAAGTGAGGTCGCGGAACTTGAAACTTTTTTTTTTTTTTTTTTTTACATAATCCTTTGCATATCTTAAATACTACTAATACCCATGTTCTGTCACTGGGGTGAAAGTTGCCGCAATAAGGCCGCTTAATCTCTTTCCTGAAAATGCCATGATCCTGGGGGGGAAAAAAACACATAAGATCAAAACCTTACATTTTATTTACTGCCATTAAAATTTTCCTGATCCAAGAGGAAAATACAACCAAATACAGCAAGCTGTCTCGTACCGCTTTGATAAAATATTACTTCTTTTTTTTTTATAGACATAGCCCCCTGGCTCACATAGTTGGGAGCAGATTATAATAAACATTTCGGTTCTGCCATGCATTGCTGCAAAAATCCTTATTACTTATAATAAGCAGGTACCCGATCAGGTGAAGAAATCTGAGAAAAAGACAAAAAAAAAATCGGAGTCGCTGAAACCAATGATTTTTTTTAATTTTATGTTTTGAGATGATGCAAAGACTTGAAGTTATGGTCCCTGACTGCAAAATTCACAAATAGGAATAAACTAATAATAAAATAACCCTGTCTGGATGAAACTAGAAATACGGAAACTTACCAAACATTTTAATGACTACTATAATGTCAGCATTACTGTCCATTGGAGAAGCCCTGTGGCATGTTTACAATTTAGTATAGTTTGATATTATCAGAATTTCTAACTCCAGTTTCATTTTCAGGATTGAAATTTAACAAAAGTGCTTAGATATATAAAAAAGGCAGGATATGAATATGCTGCGAGTGCAGTTTTACATCCTATTTACTGAGCGACACAGAAACTTTTTAAGTCGTGCACTGCTAACCGGAGCCAGAGGGCGGAAGCGGCTTGGTTTCAACTCCCTCACATCACCATTATGGAGCGCCAATTCTATCAGGCTTCTCCAGAAAAAGGGCTGAGCTGGCCCGGTATAATGCATAACTCAATTGGTGAGGAGAGTTTGCAGAAATTTCCATGAGTTAATTATACATTATACAGGGCCACATAACTGTTTCCCACAGCAGAAGCTCACTGGGGTTCGCTCTGTATACTTAAGTCAAGGAGCTGAATTAAGACACTCTGGTCAACTCTCCCTTTAACGAATAGACTCAAGTGAGTGCTAACATATGAAATATATATATATATATATTTCTTATTATATATTAAGAAAACACAAATGACATCTAGCATGGCATTTTAGTATCCTATACATCCCGTCTTTTGTGGCCAAAAGAAAATAACCTGGGGTATTCAAATGCACATCTACATAGAGAATGAGCGTGTAACATTGTGTAATATATACACATACTCAAGAAATCACACACACACATAAAGGTGTAACACTTTCAAGCTGAGGTTTGGGTTAATTTATTAAAGCTCTTTCATCACTCTTTCATCACTATTAACCACATCCAAAGCGTTTTAACAGCAGTGTTGCTACACACTGTAAAATAACTAATGACGTCAGAGCCTCGCATGTATACTACATTTTAACCGCACATGAAAGTTTAGAGCTGTTTGGGGGAGATGTTTGTTACCTGCAGCCGCACAGCTGTCAGCTCCGCAAAACACCACCCCGTGCAGCTATCCTGGTCTCTGCTTTAAAAGCTGGGATCACATGACACTAGGACCGCGCATTGCATGCTGGGAGGGGAGCTGTCTCAGCCTACATCAGTATCCATGTAATGCACGCTCAACATCGTGTAGACAGCCGAACCAGCAAGCTGCGGTTATCTAAAAGCTAAAGGAGCACGAAATGACTACAAGTTCCATCATCCCTTGCGGTGCTCATCAGCTGTTTCTGAGTGTATGAGGGAACTCATGATGAAGTTACTGCTTGTTAATAGTCACTATGTCACAGACTTTGATGTTGTAGGGAATCTTTTGCCTATAAGCATTATAAGAGTCAATACGTGCATTTGCAAAGGCGAAACCACCAAAACGTATCGGAACTGCGTCGTCAACTAGTTATTATCGCTGGTAAGATGGAACTAAACAATAGAACTATGCAACAAAGGTTCTTCTTCCATTTCTGCCCTTCAGCTGTTATCATACCGGCCTTTAGCGAGTGTGAAGAGATCTAGAGCCTGTCCTTTAATGGGAAGATAGACACGTCTGTGCTTCTGATGGCACAAAACTCATCTGCTGCAGCTTCAACTCTCCACCAACACAGCAAGGTGGCTGGGGTATGATGGCAGAGATGGCGGAGTGTCCTCCAGCTACTCCTACAATGGGGAGAGATGGTGGAGTGTCTTCTAGCTACTCCTAGGAGCCCATGGCAATCTGGGACTAATTTTATTGCATAGCACATCATTTTATAAAACACAGAGTAGTTTCTACTTTTTGTAAGTGCAAAACCTAAAGTGGGCATAATTACTTTTCATGAAATGTTGTGATATGTACACTTGGAATGTTGAAATACAAGAAAGAAGAAAGTCACTCCCAGAAAGCATCTTTTTTCAGTGGATCGTAGTCGCTATAAGCGTTGCTTTTATTTTGGCCTTGAGCATGACTTTGTTCCAATGCAAAATAGATGGAAAGTGAAACCTTCTTGCAGCGAGAAGCCAAACATAAAGTATTAGGAACAGAACATTGGGGATTTTTACCCCTTCAAAGAGTAATAGGCATTTGTTTTCACTTTATACATGTGAACCAAGGATTCCTAAAGGTTTTCATTATCTTCTCATGTAAGTACAGGTACTTAATTGTGGATAATTGCTTATTTTTTATTGCAGATCTACCTTCAACATAAATACCCTTGAGTAATGGGTTTTCTCCTCATTGACCAGAAGGATTCCATCACTAGTGTTTTATCTTTTTTTTAATCAGCTAGCCACCTTCCCAGGGCCGGCCGAAGACTTAACGCCGCCTGGGGCGAAGTTTAAAACGCCGCCCCGCCGACGCCGGGGGGGGGGGCGGCATTTTAAACTTCGCCGACGCCATAATCTACGATCCCGATAATCCCGGTACGTACCTTTAAACAGTCCTGCGGCGAGTCTCCCTGCTCTGCCACGGTGCCGGCTTGTAATGCTGAGCGCCGGAAATTGACGTCACTTCCGGCGCTCTGCATTACAAGCCGGGACCGAACAGGGAGACTCGCCGCAGAGGAGAGAGAGAGAGGGGCGCCGAGCGGGTAAGCGAAAACCACTCGGTGCCCCTCTCTCTCTCCTCCGCTTCAAAAAAAAAAAAAAAAAAAAAGCGCTTGGGGCGGCAAAGTGCCGCCCCTTCTAAAGTGCCGCCTGGGGCAATTGCCCCAGTCTGCCCCATTATAGGGCCGGCCCTGCACCTTCCTCCTAGTTCCCCAAGTAACAGATCCATACAGATGCTAAAAAAACCTAAAACATTTTTTCTGCCTTTTTTTTATGGGTGCTTTCCTACACTGGGGGTTTGCAATCATTTTGAAATTGTACTAGGTAGGACAGAATCTTTTTCTTCCCGTAGCAAAGCACCAGGTTTAACTTGTAAAAAACCATAGACCAGAAATTGACAATGTTATTTTCTTTTCTTTTTTTACTTGAACGTTTCGAAGAGGAGGACAATTGGACATAGAGGACATCTACTCAGGCCAAGTTTGGTCCAACTCAGAAAAAGACACAACACCTCTAGCAGCTGAATATGGAACAAATTTGCACCCAAGAAAGTTTGGAAGCTCCCCAATCCCTCATTGTTGTTGCTTGATTCCTGTTAGATTAACCTGGGTATGCTGTGAACTCCAGAGCTGTGTTGAGATCACCTATACGTTTGAACTACACAGAGGCTTCTACAATGACTGTGAATACACTTCCAAATACATGGATAAGCCCATTTTAAAGACCTTTTGCCCTTGGCTACATTATTGGCTTTACCTGTGAGCTTCAAGGAACACACATTCACAGATGCCATTGAATTAACTGCTGGCAATACCTGCTTGTTTGTGTTTGCTGTCCATTTTTCTGCTTATCGGAGCAGGTGCTGTATTTATAGAATGAGCAATAAAAACATCATGGATGAGGAGTAATTTATGGATTTTGCTTCTTCATTCTTCAATCTGTATTTCATCAATAGCACAAAGGAATACGCACCTTATTTAACAGAATGCGAAGCAGAATGTCTCGACACTTAAGAAGATTTGTTTAAACAGATTTGTTTTTAGTGGGAATGGACACCATAAGAATTTTTTTTTATTCTGAATACTTATTGAGAATTTAAACCATCCAGCCCACTTCCCATTTTAATCAGCCCCTATGTTTTACCAAGATTCCCTGCTTCTGAGCAGCTGGAGAGGAGACAGAAGAGACCCTTATTTGTGTAAAGCATCATTTCTTTATTTTTACATATTTAGAAATCGGTACATTATTCCTATTTCTTGGTATATCTAGGTTTTCTAGGTACAGTTTGAGATACCGTATTTATAAAGGAGTGGTTATAAAATTAGGCAGAACTAAAATGCTCCAAAAAACTTTGGCTTTAAGCATGCACAAAATTGGAAAGTGTCTCATCACTTAAAAGGTTATGTTTATGTTTATTACAGTTTAAATAAATACAAATGATTCTTTTTCGAAAAGTGAATCATAGCTGTCAATTCCATTTCTATAGGATCCGTAGTAATACAACTCTTCAGGTTTTCTTTTGAATGTAACATATCCACCAGCTTTAGTTATTTTCCCAGCATGAATAGCTGCAGCACACAAATCTGATGTCTAAGACCAAGCACAATAAAATATGTTATTATGAATGAGGCGACGAAAGATTACCATAGCTGAACCGAGGCAGGTAATTAATGTAAGCACTAATACACACACTCACACTAAAAAGTGCTCACTCTAACACGCTAACTAACACATTCACACACGCACTCATTCTAACACTCACTTAACAATTCACACTAAAACACCCTCACTTTATTATCACTCCTCCACACGCCCTTAACTTGCCCAGAGTATGTTTAAAATAGGACCAGCGATGAGACCAGGGTAAGAAAAACTTACACCAGCGTATATATCTGTCCCAAACACCAGAGGAAGTATGTCACATGATGCTGGACACAGAACCCTAAAATAAAACATGCAGTTGTTATAGAAAATGTGTATGACTTACCACTACAAATATGTTTTTTCAAACTGTTACAGTGACTGTATTGCAAAATATGCAGTTTTAGAAGATATTGTGACGTTTGTTAAATCTGCTTTACTCACTAATATTCTCTGGATGAAGTTTTGAAGGGTAAATTAATAATTCACGTTCATAAAACCATCTAGAGGGATGATCAAATATTTCTGTACTAGTGATGTACTAGAAAGTCTGCGTATCTATATTCAAAATAGAAAGACTTTCCAATGTACTTTAAGAACTGTAGTAGAGATATTCAGATAAAGACAAAGGACATCATGTTATGATTCCTAAACCAGTGTTACAGGGGCTCTCTTATTTGAATATTCTTGCTACTTTATACATAGCTTTGAACAGTGGTGTAACAAAAAAACCAGGGCCCCCTGCAAGACTTAAGGTCTGGGTCTACACATACTAACACACAGTAACATACACACACACACTAATATATTAACACACAAACACACCTTTGTGGGCTCAGGAGGGAAGTTGGCTCTTCTTAGCTCATATCCTGGCACTCAGACTCAGCATGCTGGGACTGAAGGAGTCCGGCTCTCTATCCAAGCCAAATGCCTGGCATGTAAAATGCTATGGCCGCTCAACCATTGCCAGTCTGGCCCTGATCCCCTCTATACATAGCAGCGGGAATGAAAACACACATTGGCCATCTTTCCCCAAATAAATCTTAAGGCTTGTGGATACTTCATTGATAAAGGTTGGGGTTTTATAGACTTGATTGTCTTTTGGCGATTATTAAGGTCAGTGTTCCTTTGTTTTGTCATGGTTTTGCTTTCTTATCTCCTTATTACTGGAATATTTTGATGTGGAGCATATAGTGTTGATTTTGTACTGACTGGCATTTGTAAAATGCTGCCCTGAGTCATCGATTCCCCTCTCTGTCCCTCATATTGCAGGAAAACACACATATATATACTGTCAGCAACATGTGACTTCTACTATTTGCCCTGGAAAAATGGCTGATGTCATCCTACTCAGGGCATAATATAAATGTTAATTTCTATGGCATTCGTATTAGAATGATGTTTTTAAGTAATTGAAATTTGCTACTCACGTTACAGGATCCCCAATTAAATCAAGTGTTCTTGTATAACAGGATACAGAAACTGTAAAAATAATAATAGATATCATGGTTTCCTACGGTCTAGCCATTTAGGACTTCAAAGCATGTATTTTTTATTTTGTTTAAAACCCTTACCAGATGAAATTTTGGATGTTGTAGAAGTGGTGGTTGAAGTCAATTTAGTGGTAGTTGCCACATTGGTAGAAGTAGAAACGTTAGATGTATTAGGGCTGGTTGATAGGTTGGACACAGAGACAGTAGAATTGGTGGTAGTAATATTTGGGACTGTAGTGACTGACGGAGCTGTAGTAGAATTGGTGGTAGTAATATTTGTGACTGTAGTGACTGACGGAGCTGTAGTAGGAGTGGTGGTAGACACGTTAGACACTGTGGGTGAAGCATTGAAGCTTGTAGATATTTTGGATATAAGGGTAGTAGCGTTGGTGGTGGTGGGCATGGCAGAGGTACTGCTAATGGCAGGTAGATCTGTGGATTGTGTTAATGCTGGACTAGCAGTCACTGTTGCGGACAATTTAAAGGAACCTACTGACATATCATAATTAAGGCTCGTCAATGCATTCTTGGTGGAACCAATGTATTTGGATTGTCCAGGCATCTTCTCCACTGTAATATATCCTCCTCCATTTGATGCTAACCCAGCATGGATAGCTGCTAAGCAAATAGGTGAACTCTGTAAGGAGGGGAAATAATCTGTTTGACGCTTAATTTCGAATCACTACATGCTGATATTACAACATCAAATAATAGCGTGCTTTGTTCGGCTAAACACGTCTTCTACAAGCCAAATAGTGGGAACCATGTAAATAACAACATTATATTGTTACTTATAATAAAAGTCAAATACATAATTATATAAACCAGTGAAAACGTAAGAAAATCCCAACCGGAAGCATGAATCTGTATGCAAATGATGTCATTACATAATCATTTAACAATGTTTATGTGATTTAAGGAAGTAACCAAAGTGTACCTCTGTGTAGATGTCTGTTCCCCATACACTCAGTTCTTTATTAAGGCATCCTGATGGACAATAAACTCTACAAAATATGATGAAAGATATTATGTAACAATCTTCTGTTGCACCTTACATCATTTTTCTTCTATGTTGCAAATAATAGAATATTTTAACAAAAATAATTTAAAATGGCGTTGCATGCAATCGTAATGTAACTCATTGTCATTCTTATCCATAACGTTACTTACTCTGTAATATTAGTTATAAGATCCTTTGCCGATGTGTGGCAGGGAACTAAAACTGAAGAGAAAGGTAAAAAAAATATATATTCTCAAAATGCGCCAAGCTAACATTCCATATAAACAAATAATAGGGAAGCCATTGTATAGCTCATTCACAAACAAATGAACACAAAAACACAACGTGCAGCCTCTTATGTCCAGCCGATGTCCTTAAAACACCAGGGCTGCTTTGTCATTCCCAGTCTGGTCCGGCCAATTATTCTTGCTGCCCCACTAAGTATTGTGGTCGTTGGAATAAGGATTTTGCCCAGTGTCACTCCATTCTCAAATATATCATTAAACTATTTTTATTGCATGAATAAAACTCCATAATTTAGTACAGAACATTGCTTTACGCAGAAAAAAAACATTTGCATTATTGCTTTTTTAATGGAAGTTTGGTTAAAACCATTACCTGCGTATCCGGGCTCACAAGACTGTATTTCCGCTGCAGCAAAAGAAATCGTAGGCATTTGGTCATTTACAGCAAAAGTGCCACAAAGTTCACTCAACATAACAAACTCTGTATGTGTGCTCTCAGCTCTTTCAGCTTCAGCAGTGAAAATGAATAAGATTAAAAGCTAGTAGTGTTATGAGGTTATCCACGGTTCATTTCAAATAGTTCTGAACGTAGAAATACCAAATCACCTCCAGGGGTAAGCAAAGTGTCTGTGCAAGGCGTTCTTGTGCATGACAAGGCTTGTGGCATTCATTGATTTGTGTGGGGCCACACGTCCAGCCTTGCTTGTGGCATTCATTGATATGTGTGGGGCCACACGTCCACCATTGCTCACCCTGGGTCACCAGGTTTTGGAACCATCACATAGCCCTGATCAGCTTTATGCTCTTCATGTATTTGTGGGTCCTTCAAGCCCGCTAATGTCTGATGCATGTTGATAAGCACATGTGAGTATCTACCTAGGCACCTGACTTTTTTAACCTCTAATGCTGCTCAGTTTATTACCGAAAATGTTATGGACCCAACAAGACCCCGCTGAAGATCGTTCAGTGGGTTTGCCATTACCAACCTAAGCTATTAAAAACACAGCAAATTAAGCCTCCAACCTGGTTTAACCACAGATTGTTTCGTGTAGAAATCACTTTTAGCCATTAGATAGCACTGTAGAGCTGCACAGGTATTTTATTGTCAAAGGAAAATACATGTTATTGCATGAAGAATAGAAGGATTTGGCTACTAAAGAGGGACTGTGCCACTTAAAGATGGACACTTGGTAAGTATGTTCCCAAACCAATAATCAATACCCTGATATTTATTATTACCAACATAAAGCTTGAGGGGTGATTTACTGTTTTATAAAATATATCGAGAAACCACATAGAAGTCATATTGTAAGGTTTTGATGTGTTTTCACTAATGTAATATGTAAATGCAGATTTATTAACTCTTTGCTTGACACCCGTTGTTTTCTTTAATGTAAAAGCATGATACCTGTGCATCCAATGTATATTAGTGATGATATAACTGAAGCCAACCATGACGTCATACTATCTGTAAATGAAAGGTAAATGTTAATGAATGATCCGGCAAACAGTGCAACAGGTTGTAGTGATATGCAGAATAATATTGTTCCTGTAGCATAAACTGAGCCAAGCTGAGCAGCTCTAGTGGCAGTAGAACATATTGGAAGTTATGTTAAAAGGTAGTAAAGGGGACAAAACCTTACATGATGAGCCACCTCAAGGCACTCGGCTTCAGAGAACCTCGAGGTGGCCACATGGGAGCTGGAGTGGAGCACAGGCCCTCATCAATGTATGTATTTAAAATAATTTACACATCTATTGTCGTTGACGTGAAATGAATCTTTGCTCAACATTACAAAATGCTATTACTAAAAAAATCATGAAAATAGGAGAACAGCAAATATCAGATAAATGTGCTTGTTGTTTTAACAGAACTTAAAGAACCATAATAATTTGAGATCGAAATAATATCACTAGTCCCAAAGTCTATTACGCTTCGTGCTTAGAGGCAAGGACAAAGTGTTCAATTCTTCCATGTATTGTGCGCAGATTAACAACTAGAATGGGGAAAAAAACATCAGTCCAGAACAGAACAATTTAAGTGAATCATAACAAGAATCTCCCCATGGCTTGTTTATTGTGCATGAATAGATATTAACAAACCTTTGAAAATACATAGCATCTGATTCTGTTCTTAAATTTCTTTACTAGCGCCAAGAAATACATTTTACTAAACTGATCTTTGCAATCTAGAAGTAGCAACATTCTTTTGATTAATCGAAGAAACATTTATTATTAATATTATTATCTTTTATTTATTAGGCACCAACAAATTACACAGGGCTGTACAATTTTAAAAGGGCAGTTAATACATATGTAAAATACCGTATTGGCTCGAATATAGGCCGCACTTCCCCCCCCACTTTAAGTCTTTAAAGTGGGGGTGCGGCCTTTATTCGGGGTCTAGCGCCCGACGCCCGGGCAGGCAGCGGGGTTAGGATACAGATCCCCCGCAGCGGTGCAGGGGACCTGCATCCTACTCCCCGATACGCTTAGACAGCCTCCCCTGCCAGCACTTCCCACGGGGGGGGGATGCCGGCACGGGAGGTTTTCTAAGCCCCCACCTACCCCACGGACTTACCGGAGCAGACTCCCGGGTGTCTTGCGGGGCCGGCGGGGGACATCTACGCAATACGCGTATACAACTATTGTATTGCGTAGATGTCCCCCGCCGGCCCCGCAAGACACCCGGGAGTCTGCTCCGGTAAGTGGGGGGCAGAGGAGGACAGTGGTAGCATATCTCGGGGAGGGAGGACAGTGGTAGCATATCTCGGGGAGGGAGGACAGTGGCAGCATATCTCGGGGCGGGGGGGACAGTGGTAGCATATCTCGGGGGGGGGGGGACAGTGGTAGCATATCTCGGGGAGGGAGGACGGTGGTAGCATATCTCGGGGAGGGAGGACAGTGGCAGCATATCTCGGGGAGGGAGGACAGTGGTAGCATATCTCGGGGAGGGAGGACAGTGGTAGCATATCTCGGGCGGGGGGGGGCAGTGGTAGCATATCTCGGGGCGGGGGGGGGGCGGTGGTAGCATATCTCGGGGAGGGAGGACAGTGGCAGCATATCTCGGGGAGGGAGGACAGTGGTAGCGTATCTCGGGGAGGGAGGACAGTGGTAGCATATCTCGGGGAGGGAGGACAGTGGCAGCATATCTCGGGGGGGGGGGCAGAATGGCAGCATGTTTTTTTGGTGCTTTTTTAAAGAAAAAAACTTTTTCTTTAAAAAAGCACCAAACTTTTAGGGTGCGGCCTATATACGGGGGCGGCCTATATCCGAGCCGATATGGCATATACATTAATACATACAGCTACATCAGGCGTTGCAAACCCTGCTTATAAAATTGCCATCTAGCCTTATGGCACTTATACACAAAGTTTCTGCCAGAAATGGTGGGCCCGCTCCTGAGCCAACAATCTAAGGTGGCTCCTTTTTGCTTAATATACTATTTTTGCTTATTTTTATTCAGATTTCAAAAAAATTCTTGGGGTCCCCGGTCCCCTGATGAGTCCTCCTCTACGGGCAGCACTGACTGTAATGCATTCAGGAGTGCATTTAAGACTAGAATCTCTGCACCTACTGGAATATGATGGCATTTACAGGCATCTCACGTAGGATAGAAGAGCCCAAGAGATCAGTACAAAAATTATTATACTATTGAAGACACTGATCTGCTTTTTGATAGAACACTGGGAGATCCTCTCCTGCAGACTGCAGAAATGTATTCAGTTGTGGGGGAGAGAAGATGTTGACATCAAAGCCAGACTCTAGGTTCAACATCTGAAGACCTAGATATGTAGACCACTTGTTCATTATATCTCTGAATAGTTCCAGCTCTCCAGCATATTCATTCAGAGCACATTCAGTAGAGGACATTTAGAATGGGGGACAAAGCCAGCCAAGTGAAAAGATCCAGTCATCACGGAAGTGCCATCTAAAGTTCTTCTTACTCTCCTGGTGGCTGCTGTACAATTCATATAAAACACTCATTACAAAAGCTTCAGGACCCCAAAATGATTAACCCAGATCAGCCCAAGGAGCAAGTATCCCCTACCTGCTTGGTAGCCCTCCTCTGAATATATTTGCTATAAATACTTCAAAAAATTCACAAAGCATTCATTAGTTTGCTTTTTCAAAGTAGCCTACAGTAACCATAGTTTTCCCTAACCATTCTCTTTATTGACACATATTACAACGTGTTCTATACATTTCCATAAGCAAATAAACTCCATAGAGTTTTAGGAAAATTGAGTTGATTCACTATTTTTTTATTCTAATTGTCTACTCTTTTCTTGTTTGTAAATGTCACATAGTACAAGGAGTGCCATTTGCCCCAGAAATACAGAGATATTGTACTAAAATATTTTTTTATGATATGGACTGCGTAAAATATCTACACTGGAACTGTGGTTGGTACATAGAACATATGAACACAGTAAAGTTAAGGGTAAGGAAAAAAATGGCAATGCTGTTTGCACTAACAATTTTGCCCAGAGTAGGGAGGGCGTTCTTCATTACTTATGGCATTTCATTATATGTATAGGTGGGTCTAAAATACTATAAAACTATACTTATTCACCTGAGGAAAACATGGCCAACATAGTCACCCTACCAGGCAGGCAGTTTAGGCATATATTTCTTACTGAAACCTAGCCTTATCTTCAAGTACATGGAATATGTTTTTATGCAGTTTTTATGACTTGTTCTGTCACCTCTGTTAGAAGATTAAATCCTGATTCAAAGTCCCTTTACTATCTCCTCTCTGCATGGGAAACATATTGTGTAAGTCTGTAAGAAACACAATATTGTTCTGTACGTTTTAAGAGGAAGTTGGCAAGTGAGCCTATTTTTCTAAAGACGCCACAGGTAACATTGTCTGAATGTGTACAGCCAATAATGCATTGCATTGTGGGACAAAGCTATAGCATACATGTCCAACTGTTCTTTCTTCTACACAGCATATAAAAAAAGCAAGTAAGTGTTATACTTATCAGTTCACGTGTGTTAAACTCATGTGGCTTACACACAGGCTCTGTCTGGTATCAGGGCCGGACTGGCGATCACTAGGCGGCCCTTGCACTCTAAGTCCAGCGGCCGCCTGATGACGTAGGTGCGGCCAACAGCTGGGTTTGTGCAGCACCCAATCTAAGACTTGAGCGACAGATCGAGTGAGTATGGGGTGCCAATGCCCTGGGACCCACTGGACATTTGCCTGGTTTGCTGGATGGCCAGTCCAGGCCTGTCTGGTCAGTCCAGGCCTGTCTGGTAGTCTCCTTTTCTCTTCATACTTAATTGTTGACCTTATTTGCATGCGCCTACCCAGAATCCATTGTGGTTGTGGCAGCACCATGAGATTTCTGAGGGAAAAAATAAGCCTTCTGGCTTGTCTGGTGTCTGTAGATGAGTGTTTAATAATACTTCCACCACCCTACTTAATGAAGAGAAATACATATTTACAGTTGATTACAGTATCCAACAAAATCTCATGCTGCATGACACAATGTATAACCCACACACACAAGACCATGATTCATTATATGAAAAGTGTCGGTGCCATAGTTTTATCTTGCAGCCCCACAAAATACTATGAATGCTATCTCCTTCTTTAGTTTATTCTCGTCAAACCACAGCTATCTCTATTATACAAATATACAATTTGTATTCCTTAATGTTTTATTTATGTTTTGTTTTTCATCATTTCAAACAGGCTTTTCAGGTCATCAGTTCCGCCCGTCTTAAAATTAAGACATTGTTACCTTTAAACAGACAGAGATAAAAACAAGCAGAGAGACTTGTGTAGCAAATATTAAGGTACACTATCTTAACAAGATTGCTTTCAATTTAAAATCGCTCATAAACTGACAATCTTCTCTTGTCTGATAGCTAATTTTGTAAAATATTGTAATTGAATCAATATTACAAGCTGTTATATATCACAAAGGATCCTGGTGTATGATTTTATTGTTTTTAATGAAAATTTGTTATATAAAGATGTCTCCAGAACATATATTTGTGATCTAAAGGTACATAGAAGAATAGATGTTGATTATTCTAATATTTTTCACTTGCTTTTTTAAACTTAAGAACATTTTAAAATTAAAATGTCTGATGACAAGGGCCTACCATGCCTTCTGAATCTGTTTGCATGAAAAGATTTGTTTGAATAAAATATTTCAAGTTACCTGTTGAGGGCTGCATTGGCGGATCTTGCGATGGTGGTTTCAGCGTATGCTTCTAAATACTTTCTTCCTGTTCTAGGCTGACTCTCCTGTCTGATTTTAATATGTAAGCACCAGGTCTGTCAATCAGGCAAGTTACAGAGACATATGTAAAGCAGCGCTGTGTACTTGCTAGCCCTACCTCTCACTACAGTGTAGATGACGGTTCATTTGGCCATTCTTTAGGCAAATATATATGTCACACAGTTGATTTTACTTACTTATACATATAATGGGTCAATAATGTTAAATATATATTCATTGTTTTATTAGCTTCTATTGAGAGCTTATTTTGGTGGCATTGACTTTATACCTGTGTATACATTTTTGACAGCCTAGCATTGTCTTTCTCAATAAGCCATGATTACATTGTTTGAAGGTGAGAGGGAGTTTCTTCTTTCTCTAGGCAGGAGAGCATCCACTTACGTCCCACTCCCCACCCGCCAAAGGATGTTTGAGGCTTGTTGCACCCCTATGTGCAACTAGCCCTACCCATACACACAACTAGCCCTACCCCTTCGTAAAGCCACTGCCGCAAGTAGAGGGAGAGCAAGCTAGTGGCTGCCCAAAGTCCTGGTTACTCTGTAGACTCGCCAGTGTCTATATGTGTAACTGCAAGTAAAACATGTGCAAAAATAGCTTGTGGTAGTGGCTTGACATGTTTAAATCAGAAAAACCCAGCTTTGGCCAGCCATTCCATTAGAATTACACTGGTTGCAGCAAATGACCAAGATGTGGGATCATTAGATGAAGCTTTATTTGTGCACATCAATATTACAAGGCTTGTATTTGTAAAGCTACCCCCATTTGCGATGAATTAGCATATTAATATTAAAGCATATCAAATACATAAGTAGTTAGGCGCTTTATGAAATTACTTGTGTATTATGTTTATATATATATATATATATCTGTTCTAGCAATGCAGTGGCTTACAAAATGACATTACATTGGTACATAGAGGTTTTGTAGCAGATTAGCGAACTGGTCATGTGCAGAATTTAAATGATGAGGACCATGGTCCATATTTGCGAGATTTAATCTCATTGTTTGTGGATTCTTCATAATGCTCTTGACCTGGCGTCTTCTGCAGGGTTACTTTTCCTCCACCGTTACTAAGTTGTCCTGAATGAATGGCAGCCCGACATATGGAAGAGTCCTAGGGAAATTTTTTACGGTTATAACAAGTCTTTCAGAATTATATGTTATTGGTAATAATAGTGATAAATAACATTATGGTGATAATGTGTTAAGGGGTATTTGTTGAGACTTACATCTGTGTAGGTAGTGGATCCCCAAATATCACCTTTCTCATTAAGGCATCCAGCTGGACACGTTACTCTATAAAAAAAAAATTGCATTCAATAAAAAAGGTGTTATTTTTCAGCATTTCTATAACTTTTTTTGGATGATGTAGATGGAATAGCTAAACATCATTTCCTGCCAGAGTCTGCTTTACAGGCCTTCATACCACTAGCAGTCAACATGTATTACAGCGCTACAGAATAGGATGGCACTATATAAATAAATAAAAAAATATATAAGAAACTAGTTGCTAGGGGAAATGTGCATATAAGCACATTTTGAGAAATGATTGGTTACATATTTTCCCTGGAAAGGCATATACATTTAAATAATAAGTTAAATAAACAATTGCTTTATCTCTTATTTGTTTATAAAGGTTTTTTTTATGCTAACATCTGACTTACTCTGTAATGGGTTCCTTCAATTCTTTTCCAGCCATGGCACATGAAGCTGATACTGCAGCACAAAAAAAAAACATTAATGCTGTACATTTCTTACACATCACCAACAATTCAAACAAGCCTATTCGACAGTAAAAGGATGTGAAAAATGCACAACCACAGAGACAAGAACGGTAAAGAGGGTCCTGCTCTCAAATATACATTAATGTTTCCGAATACAACGTATGTTATATTAAAGGAGGGCAAGCTGGCCAGACCTCATCCTGGCATGCATAGCCCAGACACAAGTCAAGCAAAAGCAGGTAATTGTGTGTGTGTGGAATGATACTGACTGCCACAAGGGGAGGAAGCACTGGCAATGGACAAAACTGCTGATAACTAATGCGTAATGCAAAATGACATTTTTTCTTTGCATGTACCTGGGAGCTTCCCATGACTGCCTGCATGGAGGTTTCCCTTCTCATGCTCCTTACTGGGAGGATACAGGGAGGATACAGGGATGAGGGTCTGGCTGTGGGAAATGGGGTGAGCTGTGCATATGGCCAGAGTTAGCCTCATCTAGACTTTGAAGAGGTTGGAGGCAGATAGGGATTAGAAATGTTACCACTAACCCAGAGCCCCAGGTAGACTGCAAATGATGCATGGTTCCTAGTTCTGGTTATATGTTTCACTTTCTACATCTGACCTGTTGGGATGTGAGAACTGGGTTCTGAAGACTTTTTAGGAGAAGGTGGTGCGATCAATACAAATGATCTAGGCCACTCTCCATATTCAGTAGAGGTCACTTCATTCTTTGTTGAGCCTTTGTAGCTCTCCTGACCATCTTTCTTCTGCATGATCACATCTCCACCCTCATTGGTAAGTCTTCCTGAGTGAATGGCAGCTTGGCAAATGGAAGAATCCTAAGGAAAATGACATAGCAATACAATTCATTATGTGTAATATATTTTTTAATTAACAAAAACCATCAAATTTTAGACTGCCCTCCATACCTTATATACAATATATATATATATATATATATATATATATATATATATATATGTATATGTATGTATTATTTATTTATTTTAAATATTATTAAGAAAAAGTGACTTTGTTGTTCACTCTTGCTGATTATCACTAGCTGAAGGTCAATCAAATATTTTTTTTTTATTGTTAATCAATGCATGAGAAATCATTTTGAATTTGGTTCAGCTAAAAAAAGAATTTTTACCTTGAACATTATTTTATTATTCCCATAATACAATGAAATTGTATCAAATGGCACTATTTCAAGGGTGCATTTTCTGTTTTGAATTAATAAAAAATGTTAATGTGATAATGTTAAAGATTGTATTGAAAAATGAAGCACATTAACATTCCCAGAAACGGTCTTCTTTCTTGTCTCTTCCATCTCTGTCACCTACATTCTCTCTACTAAAGCAAACATTTTAGCTGTCATCAGTAAAACTACATCCCTGAAAAGGCCTGGTCACCTCTCAGAGCGTCTAGGAAATGGTTTGGCAAAAGGTGGCAACCCTGGTGGGAAGCGGCCAGGTATGACAATTCATTTAGGTGAGTATATAGAGATTTGTCTTACATCGGTGTAGACATCAGTTCCCCAGACCTTGATTTTTTCATTCAGACACCCAGCTGGACATTTGACTCTGTAAACGGAACCACAATATATATATTTTAAGACAATTCGTTTGTGTGCTCTGTAGATAGCATGAATGACAAAAAAACATAATTGTTCCCTTGTATTTTATATGGTTCAAATTATTATCACCAACTTACAATGTTTTAGTTTCAGTTAACTCTTTTGCAGGCATTGAACATGTTGCTGACACTACAAAACAAAAAAAACTGAATATTTACTTAACTATGTTTTATAGGTCAAAAATATCGGAACAAACAGACAATAAGTATTGATTCAGATGTACACTCAGTCGCTTGACATTTAAGGCAATATGGCCGACGTTAGATGTGGAAGAGTCAGATTTTATTGATTCCCAAGAGTTCTACACATTTTAGAACTTTACCCTACAATTTGTCTTCTTAATATGGTCCATAGCAGATCACAGAACATAAAGTCTTCCCTCATAGTGCAATTGCAGATACTACTCTTGAAAATAAAGCTGACCTTTTGATAAGCGGGATGGTTGTGTAGGTCCTGGTTCTGATGTTTTGCAATGTGATTTGGTCGGAGACAGGTAGAATATAAATGAATGAGGCCAGGATCCATACTTAGAGGATTTCACTTCATTCTTGGTGGATTCTGTGTAGCTCTCCAGACCCGGCTTTTTCAATACTCTTACTTTTCCACCGGCGTCGGTCAAATGTCCTGAGTGAATAGCAGCTAGACATATGGACGAATCCTGTAGAAAATTACAAATATTACAACAACAATCATGTTTAGGTCTATGTTGCTTCTAAAATTCTATATATATTACAATTCAGTACAGCTAATAATAACATATAATGATGTTTATAGAATTAAAGACATAAAATATTTATATTAAAAGACCCTATTTTTTCATGAGATCCATTTTAGCTTTGTTCTTAGGATATGCATGATTACTCCCACCTTGGTAATTATAACGATAATAATAAGTACCAACAATACACAATGATCTATATTTATAAAAGGCAATTAAGATGCACTCTGCGAACCATGAGACAATTACACTGATTTCTATGGCTAATTAACACTTTATAAATGCATCTGCCAATTTACAGAGATCTGTCTTACATCTGTGTAGACATCAGTTCCCCACACAGCACCTCCTTCCTTCAAGCACCCAGCTGGACACATGACTCTATAAGAAAAAACACCAAATTGTAAATGATCATCATTTCTCAGAAGATTTTCCCCTCTCATGTGTTTTTTTTCTATAATTGAGACACAAAACTTACTCTGTGAATGTTTGAGGTAGCTGTTTCCCAGCCGTAGCACACGTAGCTGACACTGTAAGACAAGAAACGCCGTTACTGAGCTGTCCATGCACCACAATAATACTCTCACACCACATGCATAATATTCCAGAAAATACCATTTTTTTACTTATTTTTCATATTTTTAGCCAGAAAACATTTTTACATTTGTGTACAGATATTCTATTTATTTTCCTTATTTTGGAAAAATAATATTATTAATGGATAGGAAACAGGCTGGAGAGTGGCTGTTTCGATACGCAATGGTACCAAATTTACAGGTCAAAGCCTAAATGCTTACTGCAATGTGAAAATATGAAAAAGCAACATAAATGCTCAGAATTTGCACCTAAAGGAGCATATTGTTAAGTACGTGAAATGGTATATCATAGAGCCTTCAGCAAAGGCTCTGTCTGTTATACCAAATGCACGATTACTCATACTCATTACTCATCGTATTCAGGGGATTGTAGCCCTCCTGCTTCATAACAGAAAGCCAATAGTCCTATTAGGCTACCAGCTTCCCTCTAGTACCATTACTCAATGGACTGGTTAAGAGTGAGATCACCGATCTCTCTGACCTGCCCATTAACACTATGAAGAACTGTGCCAAGTCTATAGTTGAATTCTGGTGTTGTTTGACCGTAAAAGTTGGAGCTCCAGGTTGTGATGTCATATCCTAGGGCGCAGAAGAAGGATGCAGCTCAGAGAGCGTGGCTGCTGGCTCTACCAGTCTTAGGCCCGGGGCAGCACCAAAGGCTAATATGCCACTGGAATACCCTGATGGTTACTAACATATAGCAGTTCTTGCTTATCTTGGACAGTGAACCTGAACATTAGAGAAAAAGAGGTTTGGTAAGATACTAACCAGCTGGTGAATGGAATACAATTGATTTAGTCCAGGATCCATATTTCGTAGAAGTCACTCCATTATTTGTGGATTCCTCATAGCTCTCCAGACCTGGTATCTTCTCCACGGTCACCTTTCCCCCTTCTTTTTTCAATATTCCGGCATGCATTGCAGCTCGGCATACAGAAGAATCCTAAGTAAAATGAAAACAACATTATTTATTGATTTATATAGAACCATGAAATTCCTCAGCGCTGTACCCTTGCCATATTGTTTTAATGGGCCACTTTGAATATGTACACGCATTTAATTTTTAATATTTCTTATTTTGGACAAAATTCATTATTTAAGGGTATTCAATAAAATCAGTTGGTTTGTGTAGAATTTTATAATGATGTTGTCAGTGTTAACTTCAAGTTATAACATTTAAAGCAAACCACTTTTGAAACATATGTTACCCTTAGGCTTAATAGGAAATCTTGAGACAATTGTGAGAAAGTCATTAATACTGACAATCAGATTTGTGGAATGTCCCCTAAAATGAGAGCGACCATATCTTGGTGTCAAAAGTAATGTTTTGTTTTGGCAGGATTTACCATTTGTATATGTGGGCTTGTTGTCACTAATGACAGGGACCCCATTTACCTAGTGCCCTTGACAGTAGCCTAGGTTGCTTTGTGGATTATTCCTTTATGAGGACAAGTGCATATTAGAGATATAAAGGAGGGGATGTCTAAGGAGGAAGAGCTGTGGACTGGATACATAGAAATTGAATTAGCCAACAAATCTCCCAATTGTCACTATTTAGGAAGAACAACCTCTCTTTGGGACCCAAATAACTTGGTCCATGTTTCCCTTTCCTGATGTCTATGTTTTCTAGAAGGTCACAATGCTTGGTGTGTATGACTTTATCACGGTGTTCTACAACCCTAAAAGTTACAATAATGTGTTTCTAAATCAACGTGTGTAAATAAAATACATTCTGCTTCTTAAACATGGCTTCCTCAGTTACATATTTATATAAAAGTATCTGTCCCCTTGGTACACCTGTTTCAAAATGTTGTAAGGTATGGAAGTAGTTACTATTTGGATGAAAGAATAACGTGCCTCCGGTGTTGTGGCAGACTAGAATGTCATGGCTTCTTGTGATATTATTAGGTATTTGTAAATGAAAGAAATTACAATTATATATTGCTACCCTTCTAATAATAATAACAAGTAATATCCAATTTATCACACTTTGGTTAACTCAATTTAGATAAATTTAGATAGATTTATCACGTTGTCTTACATCTGTGTAGATATCAGTTCCCCACACATCTCCTTTCTCATCCAGACATCCCGCTGGGCATATGACTCTGTAGGCACAGTAAACCAAATTGTCAGTTTGGTTTCTTCGGTTGAGTTAGAAATAAAATTATATTTTAAATTCTTCCTAAATACTTTATTCTGAAATGATTGTAACATAAAACTTACTGCGTAACTGTCTCGGTTAATGTTTTTGCAGCCAGGGAGCATGTAGCTGATACTGCAAGATGACAACAAACTGATTTATAGCACTTAATAAATAATTCACAGATAATTGAGAAACATACAATCCATGGGAAGTTTTGTGAATTTAAATAATCCCAGGCAGCCTGTTTACATATCATGCTTACATAGATACAACATAGGTTGTTTAGATGTGTATGGTTTGAATACCCTCTGTAAATGAACAGAATATTTAGGTATAAAATACACGGATTGGTTTTATGGAAGAGTAGAGAAAAATGATTGTGTTGAGGTTACATGCCCAACTGTGGGAACCCAGTTCTTATGTATTTTCATAAACTATGGGGGTTAACATAACTATGCATGTATAATTTATTCAATGGAGTTTGGTAACTAGGAGCCTGCCTAGATTACATAGTCAAAATATGCATAAATCATTGGGTTCAGATTACAATCCAGGAGCATCAGGCAGAATTACAAACCCACACAACCAGTTGGGTCCATAGGTGCACCAGGCTTTTCCATGCGTATTAAAATGCTTACATTACATTGATCATTTTGTACAGCCCAATTCATTGCAAACTCTGCAATGTACATGCGCATCTGTTAAAATGCTAGTCTTCCAGGATCCAAGACAAATTAAGGCAGTTACCAGGTAAGTAATCCCATCACTCCATGGAATGCCCAATGCAGCATTTCAATTTATCTGGACAACCTTTTGTAGTAAAATGTAGAAAGTAACAAAGCCAAGTTTTTTAAAAAGCTTCCTAGAGTGCAAAGCAGCTTTCAAAGCCTTATGTGACTCTACATCTTACTCAGTAAATGTTGGCCCACTAAAAGGTATCACAAGCTACTTAAGGCTATTTGCTCTGGGACCAGTAGGCAATAGGCAATAGGCAATGTCATGTCTTAGAACCTTAGTTATCTGTCCTTTGATTATTGTAGTATTGTTTTCTTATGTCTGATACGTTATCTTTTTGCGCTTTTTTCAATGGGTCACCTCAATTTTCTTTGATTTTTTTTACACACATACTGCCTTTATAACCAAGCGGACCTGTTGACAGGCAAGAAGACTCTGTAGGTGCTTTGTCTATTTTTCTACAATCGGGTCTGGCAGCAGGAGCTGGAGATACACGGAACTTAAATGATGTAGACCATGATCCATATTTAGAGGATTCCACTCCATTCCTCATGGATTCCTTGTAGCTGTCAAGACCTGAAGTCTTCTCTATCGTAACTTCTCCTCCAGAATTAGTCAATTGCCCTGCATGAATAGCAGCTCGACAAATGGAAGAGTCCTATAGAATATAACAAAAATACATAATATGCAAATCGAATGTAATTCCTCTTAAAGTTATACAACTAACAAAACAGTAGCGGTTGGGTGTTTTTTTTTTGGATAAGAACAATTCTATGCTTGAACAAATACTTTTTGTGATGGAAAGGATGCATAATTTACTTTACCATTGGTTATGATGATACAAAGACTGGTATATGTATGTTTTGTCAATGAATAAACTCGATTGAGCAGTGCTTGACCTGGAGGTCCTGAATACGAGCCTCTGGTAACAAACACCTTGTGTCTGCTTAGAAATAAAATAATTACATACGTCTTTAACAGCCGATTAGGGCCACTTACAAAGGGCTCATGTCTGGGTCCCTACAATGCAATGGTTGTAGGGATGTGACTTATGCGCCTGTAGCAAAGTGCAAAATAAGATGCTGCCATTTTGGACCAAAGATGACTTTGTATTGTTTAGGTTGCTCTTCAGTGTAAGAGTTACACTTATTTTGAAATGCATTTAAGTGAAAGATTGATGGATGTCTTCCTATACATTAGGACAAATAGGCACTACTGCTGTAACGATAACATTAACAACAGTAAACAGCACACAGACGCATCAGTTTGGGTGAGTTTATAGAGATTTATCTTACATCTGTGTAGACATCAGTTCCCCAAACATCACCGCTCTCGCTGAGACATCCAGGTGGGCAGATGACTCTATAAAAAGAAAGCTATGTTATTTACGTGATCTCTCAGAAAATGCAGCTGCGCATTCTTAAATTATTTCACTGTATTTAATGTTTTACTGTTCAAATGGAACCTGGCCTAACCATAACAGCATAAAATGTTAACTTAATTAAATATGAATTATTAATATTATTAAATATTCATATTTACAGATTTTTTTTAATACAAAATTTCAACATAACAACCGTGAAGCTCATTACAATGGGGTATAGGAAAGGCACACATCTCACCTCTCTTCTATCAAGATCTATGTTTCTTTGAAGAGGAAGGAGGCCAACTGTATACTTGGGAATACTGGGAGAATAGTAGTTTTTGCACCCTTCATACTAAAAATACAGTTTCTTGATGAGTGCCAAATAATGTTTAACAGAATGTTGGAGCAAAATGTAAATTTTTTGTGTTGCTTTAATAGATGTGTCGCTTGTGAGAGTTTATCCCTAATTACGTTATGAGACAGAACTTACGCTGAGATCGGTTCCGATAAATGATTTGCAGCCAATGAACATGTAACAGACACTGCAATTAGAAAGAAACTGGTCAATTTTAAATAAACTTTTGTTTGCATCAATAAATATGCAATTAACTATTCATCTGTATGCTATATATACATACATACACACGCTCACACACATATGTATAATTTTTATTAACCCATTGAAATAAAAAGTACTGGGTCACGGAACTATACAAAAAGGAGGAGTCTTGTAGGCAAAAACCACAGATAACCAAAATTAGCTCAATGACTTTCCAGAGAGATATAACGGCTCTCACTGGCATTCTGTGCTACCCTTTGCCCTAAGAAAAGAATAATGATATATTCAATCCCTTCCTCTCATTCGTTTTGAACATTGCTGTTCTTTGTAATTTCGAGGATCTGAAAGTACACACTTCCTAAGGCCCTACACACGTTTCACCTCATCAGAGGCTAGAAAAGGCCTAAAATCCATACATATGTGTTCTATGTATTTTAGTATTTCAGTATGTTTTCTATTATCCTTGAGACTATTTATTTTTAATTTGTTTCAGTTTCTGCAAAGGACCCTATTGAATACAGTCTGCCCTAGAAAATATATATGTTCTGTTATTTCCAGCCTATAATGTTTATTTGCATTATTACACATATACCATCCATTAAAGAAAGCTGAATAACTGTTGGGGCTCGATATCTGGTGGGGGTTTGCATGAACTAGGTCTGGACCCTCACTAGCAGAATGACCCCCCCCCCCCACACACACACACATAGGGCCAGATTAACCACGGAGCCCATACTTTGTCATGCGATACAGCACTGGGAATGATGCTCCCTTACTGACACTGCATGCCAGAAATAAAAAGTACTGGATGCGGCCTGCAGCTCCCTCACCGACACTGCAGTGGGAAGTGACATCGTTTCCACGCGCGCAGCACAGTGAGAGAGCTACATGTCACTTCCTGTAAGTACTGTAGCCTGCAGCTCCCTCACTGTGTTACAGTGTGTGAGGGAACATGAAGAACTGGCTATGAAAGACACCCAGAAGGCAAGCAGTGGATGTAGCATGTTCCTTGTGGAAGGTGGAACAAGTGGGGCCCTTTTTGTCTAACTGCTCCAGGGCCCCAGGTGCCTGAATATGGCGCTGCCCCCACTCAAACTTCTCCTGAGCATGTAATCGGTGTATTTACGGTACTCTCCTGCTTGCTTTCTCGCAATAGACATAAGGAACAAGGCCTGCAGACTGGAGTTGGAATTTTTATTAATTATTTGAATGCTTGGTAGCAGATTTACCGGGTAACGAGTGGAGTATAAACGAGGCAGACCACTTTCCATATTTATTGGAAGTTACTCCATTCTTTGTGGATTCCTCATAGCTGTCCAGACCCGACTTCTTTTCCATTATCACCTTTCCTCCCTTGTCTGTCAACTGGCCTGAATGAATTGCACTTCTACAAACAGAGGAGTCCTAAAAATATATTACAAAAATGTCATACTGGGTAAAATGTCTCTAAAACTCTACATCTTTGGGAAACATACAATGTGCATTAGTTAGGCGAGCGAACCCCAGGTGATTTTGAAACATTTGACATGCTGGGAACTTCCAAGGGTAGGCTTTCTGGAGTTCTCTCTCTTCTGGGGGAGTGACTTCATGAGGGGTGGGGCTAGCCATGCAATGGGCGTGGTTTGATGAATAATGGAGGGAAACACTAACCCTAGAGAGCATTCATTGAGCTGGGACCAGGAGAGGACTTGAGTGCAGAGTAGGTGTCCTGGAGAAAGAGGTGGTGTGACCCAGAGACTCAGGGAAGCAACTCTTCACGCAGAGACTCCTTGTCAAACCAGGACTTTTCCCAGGTATGAAAATCTTACTGCATCAAGCAGCTTTATGAATAGTCTCGCCGCTAGTCAAATTGTTTATGGCTGCCAGCATAAAAAACAAAGGCTTTCCACAGCCGCTAAAATATCATCAAAATGCAGCCACTCGGAACATGCTCTTTCGGTTCTTTTGATTTTTTAATGTCAAATATTGTTATAAATAAAAGCACTTCTGTACTTAATAAAGTAACACAATTGCCAATCTATCCACTTTACTGAAGCATCGTTTTAACATTATTCATTCAGATTCTGTCTTACATCTGTGTAGGTATGAGATCCCCAAACACTGCCTGTCTCCTTCAGACACCCTGGAGGACAGATCACTCTGAAAAGAAACATTCAAACATAATTATTAATTACTATTGTTATTTGCTGCACAGTATAATGTTTTATCCAACACACTGTTTACGTAAATACATTAGCATGACAAGAAACTTACTCCGCAATTTGTTCATGTATAAGGTTTGCGCTCATGGAACAGGAAGCCGTCACTGAAATGGACAGGTTTAAAACACGGTTCAGTTAGCAATAAGTAAATTGGTCCATATTTTTTGAGACATATTGATACAAAAATATTATTTTTTTATCTTTTATTGTATGTTTCAGGCATGTTGAATCTGGGCTAGACTAAATGTATGTTATTTCAATGGTTGTTACCTTTTGGATATTTGGTGGCATGTCTTCTTAGGTTAAAAGAACGAACCCAAGGACCATATTTCTTGGTCGATATTTGATTCCTTGTGGAACCCTGATAACTACATTGCCCTGGTGCCGTCTCCACATCCACTATGCCGCCATCATTAGACAGCAGACCTGCATGGATGGCAGCAAGGCATATTGAAGAATCCTAATGATACAGAAGGAAATGGTTAATCGGTATGTATTGATCAAGGTTAACATTAAAGTATAGGAAATAAGCATATTTAGATTCTTATTTCTAAATCACTGTACCTCGGTATAGCTATCGGTACCCCATACGGACCCCTTTTCCCCAAGACAGCCAGAGGGGCACACAACCCTATAACAACAAAAGACAAAAAATATAAAATGAAAAAAGTGTACAAAAGAAATTGGTAGAGGTAGCGCTAATTATTATAATTTAGCTTAGTGTATTCATATGGAAGACTGAATTTCAATCCCACTTATCTCCTACGGGCAAGAAAGATACAACCTTTGTTTATTTATATGTCAGATCAGTCCTAATAGTGTTTTCATGTTCTCCTTTGTGACTTTGTTGATTTGTATGACATCATAACAGGGAGCCTGACCCCCCCAGCCCATTAATACTATAGAGGGATGTACTGACACGGCACAGTCCTCCATAGTTTCTTTACACGCTTCATTTAAGAGTGGAAATTACATCATATCCCACCAGGAAGGAGAAGTGTAGCAGGTGCTGCTGCCCTGGGTTAGGCCAAATATAATTACATATTTGGGCAATAAAATGTGTATTTCCATACTTACTCTGTGATTTGAGATGTCAGTTTTGTCGCAGGAGTGGAACAGAGAGCACACACTACAATAAGGAAAACATTTTGCGTTATTTTATAGGGCATATACAGTATTCTAAGTTTCTATGTGAATTTCTGGGGTATAAATGGATGCGTGTGAATAGGTCACAATGCTGTTATGTAATGACATTGTTAGTGATTATACAATAATGAACATCCAAAGCCATGTGTTTTCTCTTGAGCGTTAAAAAATCACCAGCTAATGCTGGGACAGTCTATTATTTTATAATGAATAATAACAATGAGCCATAATGTAAAAGGGCCAGGCTGGGGGATGGGGTGTCACTTTAAATCATCAGATCCATTACCCAAGTGTCAGCAAAGGTAAGGGACCCGTGCCATCTGCCACTGGCCCAACAGGCATTTGTCTAGTTTGCCAAATGGCTAGTTTCTCCTTATACCAAACGTGTGTATAGTTAAGAAAATCGGTATCAGGACAGAAATGCTACTCATCCTCCAAGTTGAAAATGTAACATTTTAAGACAATCATTAACTCCAAAGGGTCTATACGTTTTAACATCAGACTGTACTTGTTCACGTCTAAAAAGATAATTATTAGATTACAAATCCAGCTCATGTCACTAACTACACCTGGTCAAAACTCCATCGTATTCACCGCAGAATTTGCTGGAACTGGGGAGATGCTCACCACTACCAATTCTTATATTGGTTATGCTGAAAACTACATTCTACATTAAACCTTAAACTACATTCTACATTAAACAATTTAATTCTGTTCTCCTAATGAATCTAGTCCTATCACAACTCTATAGAAAAGAGCAGGAAATGTCTGGAACTCTTATAATCACCACCATATTGTACAATTTTGCCTTGCATAACTAGCCCAGAAACAGAACTAGCAATCCCAATTTACACATTGAGACTAATAGACTAAATTTCAGCTGAATGTTGGTTTGATCCTAGGTCTCTTAGATGACATTATGATTATTCAAAATGTTGTAATCATCATTTTAGTATCACTAGTCCAGGTGAGAGCCATTGTAAGAAGGATTGTTAAATGTTTTGCTGCCTTTCAATACCAAAAGCCTCTACTTGTGCATTCGTTAAAACATCTTACAGGGATTATTCACAGAGCTGTCTGCCATTTCAGTCTTACCTGGATGTTCTGAAGCTGCAAAATAAAATTGATATACAGTTAACTATTATTCCTTGTCATTCGCATCATGTTTACCATCTTGATCATTTTAATAATGCCAAAGCATTGTTTCTCGACTGCACTTCGCAATTTGGCATCAACACATTCACACGTTATATGGTATTATATAGTAAATGTATAAGATGCGCCATATTTGTATATCATGTTTCTTTCAACTACATTGAACTTGACTGCAAATAAGAACCATTCTTACGTTCATTCATACATCTTTTTGAAATGCTCACAGTGGGTTTGCGATGGGATATGAACTGTGAAACACTGTTGTACAAATAATTGCAAATTGAAAATGTATCACTGTTGAAAGTCATTCTATATTTAAGGATTTAATAGATAGGTAGTGTTTTGCCAACTATTAGATACATACCTGACTTGCCAAACGCTAGTAAAGTCAACACAATTACAAACAACTTCACTCTGGTAGGAAAGAGAATAGTCTTTATGGTACTGCAAGCTCATACATGCAAAAAAGACAATTAGGAAGCGTGGAAATCATTACAAAATAGTAGCAGAATATGCTCACTCAAGCCTTCGAATTTGCCCAGAAATGTCTTAAATTACCTACTTCTAACACACTCTCATTATTTTAATAACAATTAAATTGAATAGCAATTTAAAATATGGTACCTTAAAGTGACAAGTTGTAGAGCTGCAAACACTGCCATAGTTGATGTAGAATGTGTCCAAACCCAATTTTTGATTTGAATTAGAAATTAGGTGCAGTTTTATATCAGTGGTAACATAATTAAATATTATGCGATAAACTGTAGTGATTTGTGTTTTATGTAGTGAGTGGGAGACGTGATGGGAAGGTTGAGGAAGAAAGGGTGTGCTGTACCAAGTAGTGTTAGGAAAAGACGCCAACTGATTAACTCATCATACTCAAATATCACATTTAAAAGTATTGTCCTTTTCAGCATAATAAATCGGATCTTATTATTGTAGATGATCGTTTTCAGGAGTTGGGACACCTCCATTGGTAGTATGGTACTGTGTGTGGTAGTTATTGTATGGAGTGGTCCCTCTTGGGGAAGTGGTGGCTGACTGGGGTGCAATTATTATTGTCATTTTGTAGGTTCATCCTTAGGTTCAGTTTCTGACCGGTTTATCTAATGTAACATCATGCGTCACATCTGCGTCACTGGATCATATACACAACATTAGCAGATGTACATATGTATGACCCCTTGATATTGTACAGTATCTCACAAAAGTGAGTACACCCCCCACATTTTTGTAAATATTTTATTATATATTTTTATGTGACAACACTGAAGAAATGAGATTCTGCTACAATGTAAAGTAGTGAGTGTACAGCCTATATAACAGTGTAAGTTAGCTGTCCTCTCAAAATAAATCAACACACACCCATTAATGTCTAAACCTTCGCAACAAAAGTGAGTACACCCCTAAGTGGGAATGTCCAAATTGGGCCCAAAGTGTCAATATTTTGTGTGTCCACCATTATTTTCCAGCATTGCCTTAACCCCCTTGGGCACGGAGTTCACCAGAGTTTCACAGGTTGCCATATGAGTCCTCTTCCACTCCTCCATGATGACATCATGGAGCTGGTGGATGTTAGAGACCTTGCATTCCCCCACCTTTCATTTGAGGATGCCCCACAGATGCTCAATAGGGTTTAGGTCTGGAGACATGCTTGGCCAGTTCATCACCTTTACCCTCAGCTTCTTTAGTAAGGCAGTGGTCGCCTTGGAGGTGTGTTTGGGGTCATTATCATGTTGGAATACTGCCCTGTGGCCCAGTCTCCGAAGGGAGGAGACTGCTTCAGTATGTCACAGTACATGTTGGCATTCATGGTTCCCTCAATGAACTGTAGCTCCCCAGTGCCGGCAGCACTCATGCAAGGCCAGACCATGACACTCCCACCACCATGCTTGACTGTCTTTGTACTCCTCACCTGGTTGCCGCCACACAAGCTTGACACCATCTGAACCAAATAAATTTATCTTGGTCTCATTGGACCACAGGACATGGTTCACGGGAACCATGTCCTTAGTCTGTTTGTCTTCAGCAAACTGTTTGTGGGCTTTCTTGTGCATCATCTTTAGAAGATTCTTCCTTTTGGGAGGACAGCCATGCAGACCAATTTGATGCAGTGGGCGGCGCATGGTCTGAACACTGACAGGCTGACCCCCCCACCCCTTCAACCTCTGCAGCAATTTTGGCAGCACTCAACTTCTTTGGTTGACCATGGCGAGGCCTGTTCTGAGTGAAACTTGTCCTGTAAAACAGCTGTATGGTCTTTCCCACTGTCCTGCAGCTCAGTTTCAGGGCCTTGGTAATCTTCTTATAGCCTAGGCCATCTTTATGTAGAGCAACAATTCTTTTTTTCAGATCCTCAGAGAGTTCTTTGCCATGAGGTGCCATGTCGAACTTCCAGTGACCAGTATGACCAGTGACCAGTGTGAGAGCGAAACACCAAATTTAACACACCTGCTCCCCATTCACTCCTGAGACCTTTTACCACTAACAAGTCACATGACACCGGGGAGGGGAAATGGTTAATTTGGCCCTATTTGGACATTTCCACTTAGGGGTGTACTCACTTTTGTTGCCAAGGTGTTAGACATTAATGGCTGTGTGTTGAGTTATTTTGAGGGGACAGCAAATTTACACAGTTATACAGGCTGTACACTCACTACTTTACATTGTAGCAGAGTGTCATTTCTTCAGTGTTATCACATGAAAAGATATAATAAAATATTTACAAAAATGTGAGGGGTGTACTCACTTTTGTGAGATACTGTATGTTTTGTTGTGATGGGCAGTGTTGTCATTACATATGTGATTGCATATTTTACAGCGAGATATATTTACATGGTTTGATAATTTGTCTGAAAGCCATCATAGGTGGTCCGGGGGATATTTCTTTTAGCGCTGTATCCTCTGTTAGTAGTGGCTTTAAGTCCCTTATTCTTTTTCCTCTAGTGTAGAGTTGTATGTAGGGATACGTCTAGTGGTATCCTTTGTATTGTATTAGAAAACTACATAAAACATGCTAAAAACCTTACAAAAACACACTTTTCTACTGCAATATTTCTAAAGCCATGAGATATTATATAGTTAACCCAATTCCATTAGTATAATAATTGTGTTTAGACTAGAGATATTTTCAATGGACATAACTGTTATCTTTGAAAGAATTCCTGGCAGCCTGTTCTAAATTCTTAGTTGGTATTTATTTACTTGATCCAAACAAATGAATCTTATTTTGTTGCAACATACTTGATAAGCCATTTTGGAGGGCCAACAAATGACAAAGGAAAGCCTCCAACATAGCTACTATAAAATGTAAAACTAGTGATGTCAAATAAGCAAGAATAATGGAAGCATGCCACGGATAAACTGATCTAAAAAGAGATTTGGCTCCGAAAGGGTTAATTCTTTAGGAATTCATGGGTGAATGCTGTAGAAGAATATGTGTTTTAAATTATACGTGTTAGACATGTGCATGGCAAGCAAAAAATCGATTCAGACAAATTTTTTTGTCACAAATTTCGTTCCCATCCATTCAACTTGGATGAAATTTGGAGGTTTTTTTTTAAAATTATTATTTAGAATTACATTTGAGGGACATTCCTAAAGGGGGAGGTCGCTGACACCTTCTGGACTCACCTTTCATTATAGAATTTTTTAGAGGTGCAGCAGCAGCAGCGGTGGTAGTAGTAGTAATAGTAGTAGAGTACTGGACATGGGCAGGCAGATGCTGGCAGATGGAACAGGACTGAATATCCCCAATAATCTTTATAATCTATAATAATTATATATATATATAATGACAGGTTTTTTCACTAATATTTATTTAATAAAGAACAATATATGATATGATAGAAAGATAATGAAAAAATAACGTGTCCACAAATTACAGGTTTGGCTGGTAGCATAAATGGCCAACTGTCTTAACTCTAGTGAGGAACAGGGAATACAATCCCTGCTGCAGTCCCTGTAATACATTACAGAGGTCACTACAGCTTCTCCAATCCACTCCAACACTACATTTTCTGTACTGAAATAAACTATTAATTAACTTGCAGTATGGTAGGTAGGGAGTAATGAGCATTAACCTCATAACTAACTGTCACCGTCTCACACTCCAACTCCCGCCAGTCTGTAACTGCTGCTATTGATGAGTTAAAATTATATGTCTGATGCTTGGGCCTCTTCTTTTAAATGCTGATTGGCAAGAGTGAAAAAAAGTCACAGGTCATTTTGGTCTGGCAGCCTGGATTGTTCTTGAGTGAGATGATGTCCGACGTACCAGTATTGCCCCTTTTCTGCACAGTTACTGGGGGCACCAAGTCTCAAAAATGCAAAACACTTGGTGCAAGATAAAAGGAGTGCCTGAGACATTGGAAATGTTTTGTAATTTGGGTCTTGCCTGTTTTTGTGAATGCTTTCCAGCCGAGTTGCAGATGGAGATATCTCCCCTAATGGCACAATCCCAGATGGGTCCTATGTCTGCTTTTAGTAGGCTGCATATTTTATTCTGATATAACCTATTTTTAAATATATATATACACACTCCATAAGTTTATTCCACTGTAGGCACATTGTCCAAAAGTCAATGTTATGTGATTATTGCATAAATTCCACAGAAAATCCATCTTTACTGATAAAAATGTTTACACAGTTGAACATTCCATAACACCAACAATCCTAATGCTGTCACTCTCATAAAATGTTTGTTATCGAATGCTATGAAATATGTCTTAATATTGGCTGTATTTTTTGTTATTAGTAAATTTCCTTATTCAAATTTATAAATAAATGGCATAGTTCCCAGTACAGGGTGCAGTTCAGGAGTAAAAGAAGACCTCACGTGAGCATAGTACTGCAAGATATTCCAAAAGTGATTTTAGATAACTGAGAGCAAAGACTTAAATGAGGACCCCCTAAAGGGATAGTTACTAAAATACTACTAGTGTTACAGGCTAATCCAGAGAGGCAAAGGGATCTTAGGGTGCTACAAGCATGGCTAACAATATGGAGTAAGGGAATAGGTTTGGGGTTTTCAGAGCACAGAGACATTTTTAACTAGAAAAGGCAAGGGATGATAATAAGAGGATGGAACACAGCTAAATGTCGTAGCATTGGAGATAGGACGGACTTAGGAAACATGGCAGAACCCACACCAATGCCAGTAGTGAAGCAAGATCAATTTGATCACTAAATCACTAATAAAGCCAACAAATTAAAACTAAAGTAGATGTATTTTCACACAAATACAAAAAAAAAAGTGGTTTTAAAATATTTTTCATTTGAGCAGAAAGTATAGTGCAGAGTACAGAAATATAAACGGCATTGAAGAAAATTTTGTTTCATTTTATTTTCATGTTATTTTACAGGACTGTCCCTGCTCAAACACCTCAGAAAGCGCGTTCCTCCGTAGACTTTATTTAGTTAGAGTTTTAGGCCGGTTGATTATCGTAAAGGTGTGTGTCTAGCAGGTTGTGGTAAGGTAACGTTTCGTATTATACAAAAAAATAAACATTTTTTTTTTAAGAAAAGTAGCACACTATTTTTTGAAAAAAAAAACCAGACATGTTGAATCTGCTACTAATAAGAAAAAAAAAATCCCATTTTTTTTTTGCAAGATTATTATAATTTAAACAATATGATAATTCGCCCAGGCTTGAGATTCATTGAAGATGTGTTAAACTATCTGTGTGAGCGGCTTTTTCTCAAGACAAGAGTACTACTACCTGTGTTTTACGGTCACACATTATTATTCCATTCACTGTATACAGAGTAACATATCCAGAAGGCAGTGGGGATTCTATGAATGAAAAATGCTTGTCATGAAGGGGTTAAATAATGTTAGGACTGGAGAAGTCATTCTAAATTGCATTTTTAGTTGAATTTTGGGAAACCACTTGAAGCATTCGTTGTGTTGAGCTATTTTAATTGCTTTTGTTTTATTTGCTCATTGCAAACAGCTGAAAGACCGTAAATGTTGACAATAAACCTGATTTGTGATGGGGGCTGAATAATTATGATTACAACTGTATATTTGTGTCACATTATAAGTGCCACATTTTTTTCCAAGCATCCACCATGTAGTGTAGCCTTCTCCTTAGGATTCTTGGCTGAGATCAAGTGATTATTTGTGAAAGCGGAAGGTACATGAGGGACGGATGTGAGGGAAAGAGTGAGGTACGTTTTTAGGGGCAACGAGTTTGGTATAGGGGCCAGAGTGAGGTAAAAAATAGAAAGCAAAGGAAAAAAGGGAAAGTTGTTAAATGACACCTGGAATAATTACCCTGTGACTGAGCGTAAAAAAGAGAGGGAAAGCTAGGTTCTGTGCCTTAAAGCTGAGCAAGTGCAGGATGCTACCTCATTGGTGCCCCCCAGTTTGGTCCATCTGGGGCTCGACACATGAATATTTGTATGAAGGTACATTGCACACCTCTCTTTTAGGTTGATAAAAGCACAGTTGCACCTTTGGACCCTTTTTCTTGCATGTTCGGTTTTCTCACCTCACTCTTAATATACCATGGACTATAGCTGGTGGTAATTGGATGGATATCTATCTATCTATCTATCTATCTATCTATCTATCTATCTATCTATCTATCTATCTATCTATCTATCTGTCTGTCTGTCTCTCTATCTGTCTGTCTATCTATCTATCTATCTATCTATCTATGGTTCTGCTCACTGAAAATGCCACAGTGGAGCTGGTCCCTGTTAAACACTTAGGTAGGGAAGATCTTGTTAGGCTTTGGACGAGGAGGGAAGGAATAGGTTGCATTTCTTTTGCAGGGAGTGCAGTCCTAGAAGATGGAGAAGGAGGAACTATTTTCCACTGTGACCTTACCACTTGGAACACAGTCAATATGGGAAGGATGAGTACCGCTGGTTTGAAAAACCTTCTTTTTAGGACTCGTATAGTCTTCAGACACTATATCTACACATTTGGATGATCTCATCACTTCTCAAGTAACATATCATTTGTTCTTTTTCAAATTGCTTTTATTTTGCATTTACATGGTTGATTAGAAACTATTTGAAGACGTGCTACATAGCATATGTTTTCATAATACAGATTATTCCAATGTCTTGACCATTCCTATAGAGTGATATTGGGATGTTGTGATATAGAATATTCTGCATCTTCTGTTTTCTAGTGAATGTAATTAACTAATGATGAGGGGAAAATCCTATAAAGAAGGAAAAAAGAAAAAGGTTAAAACTGCACTAATTAGATTAATTAAGGCTACTGTGTAACCTTCAAAAAATGTTTTCCATAAAGAATTTAATACCTTGCAGTTCAGGGATGGGGATTGGCAGCAATAGATCACATAATAATGTCCAAAGGCAGCCTACAGCTCTGTAACACGGCTTCTATCACTACTTTCATCAAAGATCAACTAAACTTACACTGACGACTGCATTGCTATAATTGGTAAAATGTATCAAATGTTTTTGACTTTATCCACATGTCTTTTGGGGAGAGGGAAGAATTGGTAAGATAATATACTGGCCCAAAGCACTTATGTCATTCAACATTCATACATATTATCCAATCAAGTCTAATTTGACCAAAGGGAAATAAATAGAAATCCCCTAAAATAACTTGGACATGATCCAGTTGTGATACAAATGCTTACATTTTTTCCCAGCTGTTATATATGAGATTGCATGTAAAACACACAAAAAGGGACAAAAATTGCTCCCCCAGCCCTCCTCTTTACTCTTGTCATGCTAGAGATATTTGGCATTGGTAAGCACTTAGTTTTCACCATGTCATCACATCTCTTAGTAATAATATTAAAAAATACCTTTTGATGATTTTGATACATGTTGTTTGCCTGTAACAAAGTAACAATTGTCTCAGCAAATACACAATTAACATATGTAATGTATAACACCGTTCGCCAAAAATATTGTTTCACACAAACATACCTGCATGGGGTCTCTTGGAATCAAATTCATGGACTGTGTGGGTAGAGAACTGATAATCCGATACAGAATGGAGAACAAATGAGCCCTCCCGTGGCCCCTGGCTCTTTGTTTTCACTCCATGCTTGGTGGACTCCCCATAGCTACTCTGTCCTGGCAGTTTCTCCACGATTACACTACTGTCTTTGTTACTTAGTTTTCCAGAGTGGATGGCAGCTCGACAAACAGAAGAATCCTAATGGAGGAAAATGCTTATAAGACACACTTAAGAAAAATCAAGTCACATTCTCCCATATATGCAGTCAGTTAGTATCCTCGTGTCAGATTTTTTGCCTTCTGTATGATTATGGGAGTACCCAATGTAACCCTACAAAATGACCCATCCTAAGCTTACCTTGTGTCAACTTGGCATTTTCAGAATAAACCCTACATTTTTACATTTCTAAGCCATTTCACTGCTGTCTGCATGAGTAGAAGAAATTAACAAAGTACAAATGAATGAATATCTTACCTCTGTGTAGATATCAGATCCCCACACATTTCCTTTTTGATTTAGGCAACTCTCAGAACACAAAACACTAACGATAGAATAAATATTTTGATTATATTAAAATCTACAATATATATATATAAATATCACAATATATATATCTTTCCCATTAACTATGCCAGCAATGTGTTGTACATGTTAAATGATCACCTTTATTGTGCTTTACATACAGTATATTATAATACTAGTTTAAAGCGGTATATTTCCTATAATTTAACTTGTGTAAATCTTTCATTTGTACTAATGTCACTTACATTGTGAGCGGTGAAGACAATTGCTTTGCTGTCAGAGAACAAGATGCTGAAACTGAAAATAAGAGAGAATGTTATTGTTTCAATTGGTTGTCTTTAGAAATTATAACATCAATATATATATATATATATATATATATATTTAAATATATACCCAGCAGATAATTTTCAAGCCAACAAAAATGCAAATACAAAGTCAAATTGTTATGTTATATACTACTTGATATATAATTTTACTCAATGTACAGCACTGCAGAATATGATGATGCTATGTAACACAATAATTAATAATAGTAATAAAAATAATAGTAATAATAATACATAACGTGATAGAATTCTTTATTTTACCATAGCTCTTTCACAGCTCACAGATAAGCTTAGAAAGGAATCTGGGTATAACAGCTGGCTCCGGGATACAGGTGGATGGTATATTTCTGCTGTTTCTGCCCACTCTCACCTATTTGCAGTTAGCTATTCAGAGTCTATACTGTCTCCCTATTTTTAGATGTCGCTCGAGAGGTAGCCACTGGAGGAGGTTACCTGCCATGTTAAACTCAACTCCACAACAGGATGGCTGTGCAACCTGCCAGATATCTATCACCAATTTATAATGTTAATTATTATACTGTTCTACTCCGAATCCATTTAAAGATAAAGATATGTTTGGAGCCAAATGAAACTAAGAAACAATTACCTGATGGCACCTCGGCCTCCCATTTCATCTCTGAAACAACAAATAAACCGTAATTTCAGTTGCACATCATAAGAAGTTTCCATCTACATAAGGTAGAACATTTAAACCAAGGTTACCTGCTTGAGGAATATTATACGATGTTTCTGTGTATGTAGTGGTTTGAAAGTCAAATGTGGAGCTGAACTCAAATGACCCAGATGATGGTCCTTGGCGTCTTGATGTAATACCATTCCTTGTTAATCCAGAATAGCTATTCTGACCTGGCTTCTTCCTTACAATCACAGTTCCTCCATTGTCTCCAAGTTTTCCTGCATGGATAGCAGCTGGACAAACAGCAGACCCCTAATAGTGAAGAATTAACAATGGAGACATTTTATTTGATAAGTACTTGGTAACTTTTCATGAAGGCAACATTTCAGACATTTAAGTCAAATTTAATCTTACTTCTGTATAGGTGTCTGATCCCCACACATCTACTTTGGGAAGTAAGCATCCCTTGGGGCAAGTAACCCTAAAGGAGCAAGAAAAGCAATTCATTTTTATTTAAATGTATGCATTTTCACTGAATGTATACAATTATTTATTTAATATTTCATCATGTGAAAATCGTAAGAAAATTGTAAGACATTTTAATGCCCTTATTTTAAATTAAATTCTATTTTATTTAGATGAAGAGCTGTGGGAAAAGAATATTAGTTTTGCAGCAGTGTTCTGAGTGGGCTGGAGAAGTGAAAAGCAGTGAGGTGGAGAGGCCATTCATCATCTTTAGGGTTAATCTCCACAGAAGAAACTTGGACTATTTACATTCCCCCCCCCCAGCTAAAAGACCACCTGCAGGAGGGTCTGGATCTTCTATAAACAAATATTGAAGTTTCACTTACACTGTAATTGGAGCTGATAACTGAGTTGCTTTCCAAGAGCAATCTGCTGAAACTAGAAGATGATTAGATGTTAGATATTTGCCTCATCAACCGAATTATGTCACTTTTAGATAGATTCATCTTATCACATAATCTTTTACATCATTAATTGTATTCATTCTAGATATGATTTTCATGATACAAATTGAATTCACCCTTTCAGTGCCCAAAGGAGTTGCACAGCACCATTTGAATCTAATGGGAAAATGCTACCCTGCGCTTACTAGCTCTCTGATTTATTTGCTATAACTATCAATTGTAGCCTTTTTTAAAAAAAAAAACAAAAAAAACATTAAACCATTACCTGTTGGTGTCTTGGACTCCCAGGCAATATCTGTCAGAATTCACAAAGCAAAAAATCAATAAGCGTCAAAACAACTATTGGAAGAAGAAGCCAGACAAACAAACTAAAACAGCTACCTGTATCTGGATGACCATGGGAGGACTCTGTAAATACTTTGGTTTGGAAGTCGTATGATTCGCTCAGCACAAAAGACCCAGTCCACACTCCTTGGCGTCTGGTTGTTATTCCATTTCTTGTGGATCCCACATAGCTATCTTGCCCTGGCTTCTTCTGAACAATCACATTTCCTCCACTATTTTTCACTTTTCCTGAATGAATAGCAGCTGCACAAACCAAAGAGTCCTAAACGTGTAAAAACATAAATCGTATTTCATGTTTTAATATTTAAAAAACTAACAATTAAAATGAACGTCTCATTAAAAGTAGAACAGTGTTTTAATCTTACATCTGTGTAGATATCTGTTCCCCAAACACTTGCTTTTGGATTTAGGCATCCTTGAGGGCAAACAACACTGCAAGAATAAGGGAGAATTGATGTCTGTTGGGAAGAGATACAAATATACACAGGACCTACGTTTGCAATGCAGCTCTAGACATGTTCTGGTAGTCTGGATATATGTTGGTAATCTAGGTGATTGTTTATAACAGGGATAAGGAAATTGGTCCATCAGCATTATAAATAAATGTGGACTGGCGCTTTGTGTAGTTAGTTATTACAAGACTATGTTTTGGTCATAAAGATGGTCCTTCCTTGAATTACTATACACACTATGGCCATACTTACAGTGTAATTGGCGCTGGTAATTCCTTTGCAGCCAGAGAACATGTTGCTGTTACTAAGAGAAGAAATTAATAATCTTTTTAGTTCTGTGTTATATCTTTAGGAGGTCATTAGCTTCTATCTAGTTACTAGATTGGGTAATGGAACATTAGGAATGTTACCTGTTGCTGGCTGGGTCTCCCATATAAATTCCTCTAAAAATTAAAACAGATAAATATCAAGAGCTAGAAATAACAGGAACACACGCACACACATATAAAGATTTGTGAAAAATATTACCTTTTTGAGGGATGGTGTGAGACGTTTCTGTGTCTGTAGTGGTCTGAAAGTCAAATAGTGCACTGAAACCAAATGAGCCGGACTTTTCTCCTTGACGTCTGCTAACTACACCGTTCCTTGAGGATTCCTTATAGCTATTCTGCCCAGGCTTCTTCTGCACAATCGCACTTCCTCCGGCATCACTCAACTTTCCTGCGTGGATAGCAGCTCGACAAATGGATGAATCCTGTTGGTTCATAATTTAAAATGTAATTATTTTCAAAATAAATGATATATTTAAAAAAACATCGATCTGCTTGAAACACTTTATTAAAAATTCTGCCTACAAGCTTGGGAATTGTATGCGTGGATATATTCTGTAATATTGGAATGGATAATTTTCTTGCTTGGGCATGATTACCGAACCATAGGTTAAAAACTCATAACTTATCATTTTACCCTTACTATTGTTGCTGACACATTCGCTTGCAATTTACTCTAAAGAACTATATCATCCCACAAGATCTGTGAGCGCAAAGCATTTGCTACAAACCAAAGCACTAACATTTCTAGCAAAGTACAATTTAATTTTAATCTTACTTCTGTGTAGGTGTCTGATCCCCACACTTCTCCTTTTTGATTTAGACATCCCTTGGGGCAAATAACTCTAAAAAATAAATAAATAAATAAATAAATAAATAAATAAATAAATAAAGAAAGAATAAAATGTAAAATTACTTCTAGCCTAATGATTTTAAAATACCATTGTTAACAATATATGTCGGTGTTGTTTCTAAATTCTAATTGGTAAGACCCTAATGCACACATCTCTATTTTTTGTATGTAGTATGGCAGGGTTTCGCTTTTATGCCTACTGAGTTGTAAATCTAGCTCCATTAATTAACTATGTTTAGTTGCATGCATTATATTATGATAAATGGAATATCCAGTTGTGGAACAATAGAGTCCAGAAACCACTGTAGGGTTTAGGAGACCATGTATCACTTAGTTTGATAGAACTCAACATTTACTCATTAACTTTTAGTTTTTGGCTTGGTGTGATTGCCTGATTCCAGAGAGTTCCTTTCTAAATCCGATAGGTTGGGTCACACCTCCTATAAAAATCATCCATGAAACGTCCTCGGTATCACATTGTCTTCTGCTCATGTTGGCTAGGCTTAAATCCATACTAGCTTCAACAAATCCTTATCAGCTCTTACCATACACATACAGAATCATAAACAACCAGTACATACCCACACATGTATACATCTCCACACACCCTACACATCCCATACATACACTGTAAGCTTTCTTACGACCTTTGCCATAAGCCTCATCTTTCAATATCAAGGCCATCCACAACACACTATGGACTTAAGTACCCTAAGACACCAGCTAGCACCCCATCTGCCTCTGCTTATAATAAAGCAATGCTTACATTGTAATTTCTGCAGGTAATTCTGTTCCTGTCAAAGAACAATGCGCGGAAACTGTAAGGGGAAATACAAACAACATTTATTTAGGTGGACAAAGATTCATTTTAGGACATTTTTTCACAGTTACTACAAGGAAATAGTTTTTTTCGGGAAGATAGGTGAAAGTTACCTGTTGCAGGTTTGGAGTCCAACGCGATATCTTTAAAAGAAAAAATGTATAAGTAAATTGTAAATGCCCATGACTAGTAAAATATATACACAGGTGGTGCTACCAGTGAAGCAGGTTAGGCAGCTGCCTAGGGCCCCAATGGTCTAAGGGACCACTTAGAGGATGGATTTGCAAGGTTGATACATGTGTGGTGAAGTTCCCCATAATGTTATTACTCTGTTATAAAAAAAATTCTTAAAACAAATTTAAAATCATAAAATTTGTGTTCTCTATGCATTATCAATATTATGTTATTCATTGGGTTAAACATGATAAATTGTTTTACGTAGGGTGCTTAAAAACCGACTGCCATACTTGGACACACACACACATATATATATATGTATATATATATATATATATATATATATATATATGTATATACAGTGCAAGGCTAGGGCAGTAGGTTACCTGTTTGTGGGAGAGTGTAGGAGAACTCGGTGTATACGGTGCTTTGAAATTCATATGATGAGCTCAGAACAAATGACCCAGAGGACTCTCCCTTTTTCTTGGTGGTCACTCCGTTCTTTGTCGACTCCTTGTAGCTGCTCTGCCCTGGCTTCTTCTGCAAGATAAAACTTCCACCAGAATTGTCCAGTATCCCTGCGTGAATTGCAGCTCGGCAAATTACAGAATCCTATGGATGTAAAAATAAGTAAGTAAAGCCTTTTTCTTTTAGAGTTGAATACATTTCTTTCTAACCATTGGAAAGGGGAGAGAAGGGTACTGAAACCTTGCAAAAACTGCATAACATCATGGCTTTCTTAAAGTTAATGGGGGGATGGGCAACCATTGTACTTTTGAACCCCCAAGGGTTCCTGAGCAGCCACTAACCTCTCATTGCCATCTCAGTAACCTTCTCTCATTAATAGTATCTTTCCCCCCTATACATTTACCTTCCCCTCTCTAGCTGCTATGGGCACCTGTGCAGTATTTTGGCCACAGGCAGTGGTCCCTTTCCCCCCTGCCTTAAAGATATTCCTACCAAACATTTTGAGAGATTGAATATTTCAATGTGGATTTAAATGGTAATCTTACATCTGAGTAGACATCTGTTCCCCAAACGTCTCCCTTCTGATACAAACATCCTTCAGGACAATGGACCCTACGAAAAAATAAAAGCATGTAAATGGGAAAAAAAATCCCATACCATACTATAACATATATGTTTCACACATTAACAATTTCTTATAACAGTAACATAAGAAAAATCTAAGATTTTATTGGCGCACAAAAAACATGACAATGTTAAAACCATTATATTTAGTAAGTGATTAAAGATTTGGAAGACAGATTTTGATATACACTATATATATATAATATATATCTCCGGTCAACCGTAGTCATACTTACAACATGATTGGTGCATGTAACTGCTTAGCTGCCATTGAACAAGCTGCCGAAACTGCAAGAAAAAAATCTTTTTAAGAATGCACAAGCGCAAATGGGCCACAAAGATGTAAGGAAGGGAGACGGTTTAGATTATTTAGGGCACTTTCCCTGTTCTGTTGAGCCATTCCAGCAGCTGGAACAGAGTTCACCCTGACTTGGATGGCTCTATTCTGTTGGGTTTTTTTTATATGGTATTTAAGGTATTTAAGCCCCAAAAGGACTTTATTCTGTTTAACCCCCGCATTTGTTATATTCTTTAACCTCTTACTTGATAAATCAACAAATGATACTGGCAGGTAAGGGTCACAAAGCAATATGATTTGTAGGATGTTCTGATTTTAAGCTAAAAAAATTCTGTTGTCTATATAACAGTTGGTGTTCAGTTTCCAGAACTAGACACTTATGTCACTTAACGTGGAGCTTAGTTAGTGTTACTTTCTGTAGATACGTGTGAAAACAAAATATTACCTGCTGGAAGTGTGGATTCTGTTTCTGTAATAATTTAAAAATAAAAATCACGTTTCAGTAATGACCACATGGAGAAAATTATAGTTATGTTATAGTCTAATAAGATTTACATCCACAATGTATCAACAAAACATATGCAAATAGTATGTTATGGCAAAAAATAATTAAGGTCCAAACCTGCTTGGGTATATATTTGTTTCTATTTAAGCTAAAGCTGAATAGGCGTAGGGTAGCATACCCAGATCGGCAGTAGCCCCAAGAGCCCCTTCACCAAAACCCAATCATCCTATTAGGTGACTGGCCTCCCATATGCATCACAGCTCTTAGTGGGGCAGCTGGGGTGTTCCAAGGTTTCTTCTGAAGCTACCCCAGTTGTATGGAGCTCTTTGCAGATATCCGTTGTATTGTTTCCATGCTTACTAATGGAGAGCACTGGGACAAGACACCATACCTTTCGCTCTAAAGTAAGAAGAGCCAGCAGGGAACGAGGAGGTACTCTGAGGATCAGTAGGTCTGAGGGGGTAGCTGGGGGTACTACCCTGGGTCAGGTTTATGACAACGACCCCCATAAATACAGCACTGGTTGGATTTATTTGATTAAACATGTTAGAATCTGCATACCTTGATTGTTAAGGTGAATCAATAAGCTCTCTAAATCAATACAAATGGACTACAGATTTATCTATCCTTCAGAAACTTTACTTGAAGATGAATTTGAAAATGTTTCATATTTTGTATCAGTAAAAATATTTAAGAAAATCAGGGGTAACCATTAAAAGGCTTATCTCCCTGCTCCTCTCCCCTTCCCGTAGTCCCTTGTCTTGTCTTTTCTGTTCCTCGTCTGTGATGTCCTTCAAGCTGGTCAGCTCACTCCACATTACTACCAGTCACGGGTTGTGCTTTGATTATGGATACAAGCATGTACTACTGTAATTTTGTTTATGTATTTTTTTTTTTGTCCTTCCTGTGATCTCTTTCATGACTGTATTACACGCTGCCAGTCCCGTTGCGTCGGGACTTCCTTTTCCCTTCCCCTTACCTCTCATGGTGTACCGTACTTCCCCTCTACCCTCTCCCCCACCTCCTGCTATACTTGTGAAAACCCAATTAAAATATATTACCCCAAAAAAAAAAAAACCTAATTTGCAAATAATATATAAAGTAGATCTGTTGGCTAATTTTATACTGAATTGTCATATATGTAAAAATTCCACAAATTAATAATTAGTTCAAGACAAGTTAAACCATAAAAGCCCAAGTCACGCTTCTGTTAAAGGCAGGTTTATCTTGTTTAGCTCAACACTAACCTATCGCAGGTGGGTTGTATGCGATGTCTGCGTACATGGATGGATTCATCTGGAACTCAGAAAGTGTGAGGATTATGTATGATCCAGACCAGGCACCGTGCCTCTTGGATATTACTCCATTTCTCATGGATTCATCATAGTTGTCCTGCCCTGGTTTCTTCACCACGACTATTTGTCCTCCTTCATCCGTGAGTTTTCCCGAATGGATGGCAGCTCGACAAACGGCTGACATCTAGCATCAATAAATACTTTTGTTAAACTATAATAATTTGATGTTTTCCAAAACAAAGTACACAAATGAAAAATAGACAATTTTCATTTAGATTTTAATTTGTTTAATTGTAATCTTACATCTGTGTAGGTTTCAGACCCCCACACTTCTCCATCTGCGTTCAGACATCCCTTGGGACAAATAGCTCTGTTTGGTAATAAAAAAAAAACATGGGTTTTGCCTGAGCGTTCATTTACATTATTTAAAGATGTGTGATTTTAATGAAGATTTTACAAAACCTTAAAACAATAAGATTACTGCAAGATACGCTGCTATATATATAGTGGAGACCTTGTTTATAAGACCTTACAATCCGTATGACTTTACTTACATATTAATTGGTGCAGGTAACTGATTTGCTGACCAAGCACAATGAGCGGAAACTGTGAAATGAAAATAAAAGAGAAACATTGATTCTATTAAAAATGTTGCTGTTTATTTCTGTTAGGATGCCTTTGAATGTGAATAAAAATAGTGTTTGCTGAGTTTTGTAATAAACATGCACACAAGAGTCCCATTTACAATTATTTCTATTACCTTTATCTATAGTATCTGTAACTATACCAAAATTTGCACTTTTACTGCAGCATTACTGCACATTTACTGCAGTTTTACTGAATTTGTACTTCACTGTACTGCATTGTTACTGCACATTTACTGCACTTTTTTTTATATTGCAAACCTACAGTTGTACTTCAATGTACTGCAGCTTTATTGCATTTGTACCTCCGTACAAAAATAACTGCAGTAAAACCGCAGTACGGTGAAGTACAAATGCAGTAAAACTGCAGTAAATGTGTAGTAATACTGCAGTAAAAGTGCAGTATTGCAGTTTTTTCATGTCCAAAAAACTGCAGTAATTTTTTCGTAAGGGCCAGTAAAAATGCTTTCCTCTAGTGCCGGTGCTACTGGCTTTCAACGTATCTCAGGAGACAAACTTATTATATCACACAGCAATTTGTCCTTTGCACATTTAACATAACATATTTATGTATTATTGGTTTTGCTCTTATATATTATATAGTTATACATTACACTATACTGTTAATAATCCTCCATATATTGAGAACATTTTTTATTTGATACACAATTTACCTGAAGCTGGAGTTGAAGTTTCATATTCTATATCTGTGGCAAATGGAAAGACATAAAATGAGTTGATTAATCATAAATGCCATATCCTTATATATTGGTTTGATTAGTTAGGTATTAGTTAATACCAATATTTTATTATGGCAAAATAAATAGAAATTAACCTGTAATCTCTGTAAGGAATTGACAATTAGTTCACAAGGGCTTGGTGGAAATTAAGCAGAAATAGTGGTTTGCAGAACATGATTTTATTGATGATATACCTGTGGCAGGACGGTTTAACACAAAGTTTGCATACATTGATGGATTCTTCTGGAACTCAGCAAATGTAATGATTATGTATGATCCAGACCAGGCACCGTGCCTCTTGGCTATTACTCCATTTCTCATGGATTCATCATAGTTGTCCTGCCCTGGTTTCTTCACCACGACTATACGTCCTCCTTCATCTGAAAGTTTTCCTGAATGGATGGCAGCTCGACAAATGGCCGACACCTAGTATCATTACATGTTTTGTTTGTTAAACTATATTAATTTTATATGCTTTCCAAAAACTACTATACTGATGTCATTATATATATAGTTTAATTTTAATCTTACGTCCGTATAGATATCAGACCCCCACACGTCTCCATCTGCATTTAGACATCCTTTAGGACAATTAACTCTGTGTGAAAAGAAAAGGAGAAATTGAAATGTGTCCTTTACTGATCCATTTTGGCATGCATCTTCTGCTTAGTTCCCTGAAACAAGTTATAAAAATATATATTTCAGAATCAGAGGCAGATAATTTCTAGGATAGCAAATAAACATTTTACTGAATAGTGAATATCCTTAAAAGGTATGACATCATAGTGATGACATCCCAATTAGGACGCGTATGACTGCACTGGTTGCGAGGCTGTGCTCAAAGCCTTAAGGATCACTGTACACTATGGCATAGACTTTCTGTTGGCACAAATGGATCAACTATTTTGAGCTATTGAGTGAAGGTTGTTATATGTACTTTGTTGATGCTTTGGATTTAGCCCCCAGGGTTTCTGGAGTAACAAGAACTTTAGGAAGCTGATTGGGTCATTTGTGTGATCATTTCATGGGTTTTCTATACATTCTGTTTCTGTAGGTGTGTTTTGGACAGGACTGGGTAGTGTACATTAAGTGAATATATATGGTATTGATATAATTGGACTCTCTCTTCATGGAAGCTTAGAGCTTAGTGGTTGTACAACTTACATTGTGACTGGTGCGGGTAACTGATTCGCCGACCAAGTACAATGAGCGGAAACTGTGAAATAGATAATAAAAGAGAAACATTAATTAAAGGGAAACTAAGGAACTAGTCATCTAATTATAATGATTCTGTGATATAACAAAAAATCCTTAGTTAAATGTTACATTGGCGGCAGCTGGCAGTAAAAATAACAAGCAGGGCGTCTACAAGCTTATTCCAGAGAGGCACCGCTTGTTCCAGTGGAAAAAAGGTAATCCAATAAATTTAGACTGTTTACGACGCTAATAAAAATGGACATAGCTGGAACTTTAAAAAAGCTGGATATCTTAATCATATTAACTCATCTACCATTATACTACAGACGGAAGAATGATGCATTTGCAATTACATATACATTTATTTATTTTTGACCACATTTTTAATTGTCTATTTGAATGTAATGCAGTAATATATACTGGTGCTAATTTCCCACACATTCAGTAAAACATGCTTCATTTGAAAATTACCTGAAGAGGGATTTGAAGAAGATTCGTACCCTGTATCTGTGAAAGTGAAAACATTTGTTATCATAAGTGTTCTATCTGTTTGATATTATTAGTAATTCCACGGATTTAATAGTTAAAAATAATCAAGGCTAATCTGTAGATAGATTCATCTGGAATGGTATTTCTGTAATAATACACAAAATGGAAATTTAGCCGAAGAGATCTGGGTGTGAAATACAGAAATGCTTAATATAAGAAATGTTTGGAATCATCACGTGGCATGTTGTTGTTACGGACATACCTGTTGTTGGAATGTTGAACATGAAGTCTGCATAAAGGGATGGATTCATCTGGAACTCAGAAAGTGTGAGGATCATGTATGATCCAGACCAGGCACCGTGCCTCTTGGCCTTGACTCCATTTCTTGTGGATTCCTCATAGCTATCCTGCCCAGGCTTCTTCACCACGACTATACGTCCTCCTTGATCTGTAAGTTTTCCTGAATGGATGGCAGCTCGACATATAGCTGAAACCTAGTAAGAGGAAATACAGTTGGATGGCAGCTCCACAAATGGGGTATCACCTTGAGTATCATTACATTTTTTTGTTCTTATATGCTTTCCAAAATGTAGTTATCAAGCAAAGCAACGTGTGTGATTATATTTTTACTGTTTAATTTTAAACTTACATCTGTATAGATATCAGACCCCCACACTTCTCCATCTGCATTTAGACATCCTTTTGGACAAATAACTCTGTGTGGGGGGAAAAAAGTATTTCATTTGAAGAACAATTTCTATCACTAAAGATTTCAGAGATTTTTTGATGGAGCTTTTAACTAGATCCCCAAAAAAATGTGTTGCCTCTTCTTGTTTGTCTGTCTTCTGTATTATTTATTCTTCTTTGTTGGTCCGCTTCTCCCCACTATCCTCTCCATTTACCTAGCCTCAACCTAGCCGGAACACTTCTACAAAACGGTGGAGCCTCTGTGCAACCCTCTCCCCGCCCTTTTGCAGATAAGGCCTGTATAATGCAGCAGATAGCAGGGGAAAAGTAGACCATAAAAAAGAAGAAATAATAAAGAAGAAGCAAAGAACAAACGAGGCATGTCAAGAAACGTAGCTGCAGAAAAGGAGACAGGGGCATGGAAGCGGTCGGTGGAGAAGGTAAAGATACATTGAGAGAGTATGAGACAGTTTTATTCAAATCGTGTTTGGTCCATTGGCACAAGTTGAACTCAATATTGCCAGCCCTATCCTACAGTCTATTCATAATAGACTACACAATACGAATGGAACTAGAAGCTCTGTTTATAAGAGCTCAGAAACCATACAACTATACTTACATTGCAATTGGTGCATGTAACTGATTTGCTGACCAAGAGCAATGAGCTGAAACTGTGAAATGAAAATAAAACAACATGAATTCCAAGAAAACTAAGGAACTAATTGTTACATAAAGATATTATGTGGTGTTAAAAAATCCTTAGCAACCTTAGCTTTTTTATTTTTTTTTTAATTTAGAAAAATATTAATCATAAATTACTATTTGTATAATCATTTCCACAGTGAGCTATACTACCATCCAGAGAGAATGCTTTCCCTGACTGCCCTGTTGGTTATATGCCTTTGACACTGATGGGTGATGGGATGCTTACACTTGGATCTCTGATGCCAAGAGAGAAAGCATGGGGAATGTATGTATGACTGCGCACATGTGAGCATTATCATTCATGCATGGGTAGCACACCTGACATTGTTATCTGCTAGGAAGCTGGCTGCAACTGTAAAATTAACAAGCTGAATACTTATTCCAAAGAAATATTGCATATTCCATGGAAATACTGCTTGTTTTCCTGAATAAAGGCAATTGGTGATGTAAACACTATTTGTGGGATTAAAAAAATGGGCATTGCTGGAGCTTTAAAAAGCTGTGAATCTTAATCATATTCCTTACTTTATAGAAGTATTTTGTAGTTACATATGATTTATATTTATTAATAATACAGTTCTATTTTTATATTTTTTAGATTTCTGCTTGTATAATGTAGTAACAATATACTGTTTTAAATGATGCATATATTATAATAATACATAGAGTATTAATAGTAGAATAATATAGTAAAAATATGCTTAATAGAAATCTTACCTGAAGACGGATTTGAAAGAGATTCATATTCTCTATCTGTAACAATATTAGAGAAATATTGTTGATTTAATTATAAATGTCGTTTCCATTATATCAAGGTTTTTAATTACATGCATTAAATTCTGAAAAAATAAATTGTAGGTAGATTAAGTTGTAATAATGCAAGAAATGGAAATTTGGTGTAAAATACAGAAATGTTTTTTATTCACAGTACAAGGCATGCTTTTGTTAGTAACCTACCTGTTTTTGAGATGTCGAACATGCTGTCTGCGTAAATGGATGGATTGATCTGGAACTCAGAAAGTGTGAGGATTATGTATGATCCAGACCAGGCACCGTGCCTCTTGGCTATGACCCCATTTCTCATGGATTCATCATAGTTGTCCTGCCCTGGTTTCTTCACCACGACTATTTGTCCTCCTTCATCCGTGAGTTTTCCCGAATGGATGGCAGCTCGACAAATGGCTGATTTCTGGTAAAAGGAAATGTGTTTGCTGAAAATGAAACCATTTCATGTGTAGAAGAAAGACAATAAGACAATTTATAGCTGAATTTTAATCTTACATCTGTGTAGATATCAGATCCCCATACTTCTCCTTCAGCCTTTAGACACCCTTTGGGACAAATAACCCTAAAAAGAAGCATGAAAAATAAAATAACGGTTTCAAACTTAATTTCATTTGTAACCTTTTTCCTAGCTTCATTTTCATATCAGTAGCATATTATTTGATACAGAAACAAACTGTATTGATATATTACTGAACTTACATTGCAATTGGGGCAGGTAGATATTCTGCAGACCAAGAACAATGGGCAGAAACTGTAAAAAGAAAAATATTACATTTCAGAAAAATAGTGCAGTACAATTCATATTAACAAAATTGATCATACTTTTTCTTTTTCTTTTGCTTGTCAGTTGTTTCCATAAAGCATAACTTACTATTTCTTAAAGCAGTATTAACAAGTCCCTAGCTAATCAAAAAACAGAATTTGGTAGACACTTGCCTGAAGATGGTCTTGATATTGTTTCATGCGCTGCATCTAGAAATGGGAAATCATGAACTATTTATATAGTTAATCATGAACCAATTCACAGAGACCAAATGCACACTTATAGCTTTATTATGAAAATTATTTAAACAAGTTTATCTCCACTAAATAGTTCCAGAATAGAGATTTAGTTTCATGTAGATCTATATGACGTGGAGGAATTTTTCTAATAAATGCAAAAATCTGGTAGTTATGTACCTCTAGCTGGGAAGTTGAACATGCTGTCTGCGTACATGGATGGATTCATCTGGAACTCAGAAAGTGTGAGGATTATGTATGATCCAGACCAGGCACCGTGCCTCTTGGCTATTACCCCATTTCTCATGGATTCCTCATAGTTGTCCTGCCCTGGTTTCTTCACCACGACTATTTGTCCTCCTTCATCCGTGAGTTTTCCCGAATGGATGGCGGCTCGACAAATGGCTGATTTCTGGTTAAAAGGAAATGTGTTTGTTAAAATGAAACTGTTTTAGATGTAGAAGAAAGAGAAATTATAGCTGAATTTTAATCTTACATCTGTGTAGATATCAGATCCCCATACTTCCCCTTCAGTCTTTAGACATCCTTTGGGACAAATAACCCTAAAAAAAACCATGAAAAATGAAATAACGGTTTAGAACTTTATTTCATTTGTAATCTTTTTCCTAGTTTCCTTGAAAAAAGTTAGACTTGTGAAAGAAGCAGCTTCTACAAAATTTGACACACAGTAGAAAAATATAATATAATCTGTTGCAAAATGTTATAAATATTTCTATAAAAATAAAAAATTTTAAAAGTTGCATTTGCATCTTTCGGAAAGCTGGGGGAAGTAATTTTCTGTAATTTTCTGTTGCACGTTTTATTTTGACAAGCTAGGTTAAAGCTGGCACGAGGAGCTAGAGAAGGATATAAAAGAAACTCTAACCTCCGGCCTCTTATCAAAACACAACTTAAATATAAAGAGTTACTTATTGTTATTAAATATCATTTTCATATTAGTAACATAATAATTTGATACAAAATCAAACTGTATTTATATATAATTGAACTTACATTGCAATTGGGGCAGGTAGATATTCTGCAGACCAAGAACAATGGGCAGAAACTGTATATATAAAAAAAAGACATTAACACCTTGAAACATATTTGATCACAAACAAATTTAGTTATTTTCAGGTCAGAGTTTTCATTCCTGTAAATCACTACTAAGAAAACCAAATCAACTTCGACTAAAGACCCCTAAATCAACACAAAACAGTATTCAATAAATACTTGCCTGAAGATGGTTTTGAGATTGTTTTATATGTTGCATCTGTAAATGAATAAAAGAATGAGCTATTTAAGTAACTAACCATAAAACAATACACACAAATCATATACATATGTTTTCCATATAATATAATCTAACTATGTGTAGATTTATCAACAGTTCCATCCCGGGAATTATTACATTTAAGATACAGAAATGTTTCTGATGAATGCAGAAGGTGACGCAGTAACGTACCTGTTGTAGGGAAGTTGAACGTGAAGTCTGTGTACATGTTTGGATTCAACTGGAATTCAGAAAGTGTGAGGATTTTGTATGATCCAGACCAGGCACCGTGGCTCTTGGCTATCACCCCATTTCTTACAGATCCCTCATACTTTTCCTGGCCTGGTTTCTTTATCACGACTATATTTTCTCCTTCATCTGTAAGTTTTCCTGAATGGATGGCAGCTCGACAAATGGCTGACTCCTAGTAGAGATCCATGTTAATATTAACAATTATGTTTATTCTGTACGGGTAACAAACTGAAGAATGAAAATAAAGAAAATCTTTTTTTAGCTTACATCGCTATAGACATCCGATCCCCACACATCTCCTTCCAGGTTAAGACATCCCTTTGGACATTTCACTCTAAATAAAATAAAAAAAATCACTATGACCACCATAGTTCATTATGCTATTAAGAGATGTAAGATTAAATGCTCTCAAAAGCAAACATAGTAAGAGGGCTAAACAGAGGATTTGCATTTGTAGAGCTGACCCTCTTCTGCCTTTTATTTCCTTTTAGTGTCATAATTATTCAACTTTCTGAGTTTCTGATTATTTCTGAGTTCATAGCAGTTGTTGTGTTATAACTGCAGTGAGTATGCATGTTGTATGCAAAAAAGCAAGATAAAAACATTATTCAGTTACCAGAGAATAGACACATGTTTCTAATCTGTGTTGGCTGGATTCAAAGACTCATTCTGAGATCTCTGGGAGGCCACTTATTGAGCTGGTAAACCCAGCCAGCTGCTGTAATCAGCATTTGGAGTGTCAAGGGAGCGCTCCAACTTTGTTTTGTAGCTTTAATTTCATCTCATTGATGTGTTCTCACAGCTCAGGTTGTGTTGTGAGTGATTGGGTGATAAGGTTGTTTCTTGCTTATGTGAATTTTGGCTGAGAGTGCTCTTGTTGTGCATGTAGCCAGGAGCATGGAGTTGCTCTGCACATCCGTAACATCAGAAACATTGAATCAACCCCTGTGTATTTGATAAATTCACACAGATCGTATTTTCAAAATTGAACCTGCTTTATAGGGGAACAAAAACTACAATGCAATGCGCCAGTAACCCTATAGGCATGTCTGCATACATGTACTTACATTGTAATTGGGGCAGGTAGATATTTTGCTGACCAGGAACAATGAGCAGAGACTGCAAAAATACAATAACACTATTAATATTAAAGAAAGGGCTGCTGTTCGTTTTAATGCACTTGCTTACAGTCTTTTGTGTGCTAATTATTTGCAGTATTGGTAATTGGTACAATGCAGTATTGGTTATAAAACATTGTGTGACGGATACTTGCCTGACGGTGGACTTGATATAGTTTCATATGCTGCATCTGAAAAATTGGGAAAGACCAAGCTATTTATGTAATTCACCTCACCATGAAAAGCATGCAGCCATATACTCATAGCTCTATTCCTAATGAAAGCATGTCAGTTGTGGCTGTGTTGGACCTGCATCTTGCCTTGACAAATACAGACACTGACATATATTTTTCATGCAGTATTTTCTTTATTTTATTTTTTCTTATAAATGCAAAATGTATACTTTAGTTAAACAAAAAATACCAACCTGTTGCAGGGACATCGAGCATGAAATCTGCATACATGTATGCATTCAAGCGGAACTCAGAAAGTGTTAGGATCATGTATGACCCAGACCAGGCACCGTGCCTCTTGGCTATGACTCCATGTCTTGTGGATTCCTTATAGTTGTCCTGCCCTGGCATCTTTATCACAACTATCTGTCCTCCTTCATCTGTGAGTTTTCCTGAATGGATGGCAGCTCTGCAAATAGCTGATGCCTAGTAATTGGAAATATTGTTGAGTTTGCTTTATTAAGCATGTTTAACAAACTAAAGAGTGGAAACAAGAAAAAAACATTCTTTCCTTACATCTCTATAAATATCAGATCCCCACACATCTCCTTCAAGACCGAGACATCCCTTTGGACAATTAACCCTAAATGAAACAAGGAAGGACATTGTTAATACGATATTCTTAATTTATAAGGATATTGAATGACTTAGTGCCATATTTTTATGGTTATGTTTTTGGCATGCGTGTCAAAAGAATGTATCTTTCTATATGTGTGAGATATGTGTGAGATATGTGTGATACATGTGTGATACATGTGTGATGCAGGCTGTGATTCGCAGGCAGTGAGCAGAGTCAGTGGGGTATAATGATGTATAAATATAAAAGATTGAGTATTATTATTCATTTATATTACGTTGTTACTGTGGGTTACAATTCATTTGTACAGGAAAATGGAGGAGGTGTTGCCCCTTTCATCTATATGGACAGGCCATTTATGTTAAAAGAATATGTCCCACTGGGTGTAGAGAAAACAATCTGTCATACAGTACACACTAGAATAATATTTCCATATAACTGCACTTACATTGTAATCCGGGCAGGTAATTGATTTGCTGACCAAGAACAATGTGCAGAAACTATGAAAAAATAAAACATTTGCTTTGTTTTAATGTATTTCTTGAAATTGACATAATTTTATTTATCCTATTTTTATGCAGAATGCTTTTAACTTAAGGAGTTAACTTTCAAAGTTAAATAATGTTGCTCCAGAAGGTCACCTGAGGGTGGGGTTAGTTTTGGTTTTGGGTCACTTGGCTCATCATCCAATATTTTAAACGTAAATGACCCGTTCCACTCCTTGTGTTCGGATGATTTAATTCCATTCTTTGTAGAACCCTCGTAGTTTTTCTGTCCTGGTTTCTTCTCCACAATAGCAATTCCGCCATCATCGGTCAGTATTCCTGCATGGATCGCAGCCCGGCACAGGGAAGAATCCTAATGGCAGAAGAAAATTAAGTTTCTAGAAATGTATTTCTGGTAAATGAAAAGGTGGGCACACATGAAATGATTAAAGGTTTAGTCTTACATCTGTATAAACCATGGTTCCCCATACATCCCCTTTGGTAGTAAGACATCCTGCTGGGCAGAACACCCTGGATAAGAAGAATAAGAATAAGACGAAGACGAAGAAGAAAAACCAATAAATTGAAATATATTTCTCAAATTTTTTTATATTTAAAAATTTATTTTTAGTTAGGCTTACTCTGTAATGGGTGCGTTCAAGTGGACGGCAACTGAAGAGCACTGAGCTGTAGCTGAAACGGGAAACCAGGGAGGACTAAATGCCACATACCAATATTACAATAATCTTATACAGCAGGGTTGTTCTGTCCTGTTTTGGAATTTCTTTAATTAACAGGTAATCAAGAAATGAATAATGTGTGACTTGACAATGAATCACTATGCATAAAATATTGTTAGCAGGAGAGGACTGGCAACATTTAGCCAAGGAAGCAAGTCTAGTCATGTAACTCTATAGAAAAGCCGGCCAAAACGCATTTGGATACTTTACAACATGCACTATCCTGTCCTTTCCTAAACAGAACTACAGAAAGGAAATGCATATAACTTTGATGACCTCAATAAGAGCTCTACAGGTACTTAAATGTGAGAAATCTCTAATTTTCTAAATTCCATGAAAAAAACAATTCATGCTTCAAATTGTATGTAGTAAATGCTCTGGATTCCATACAAAACATGTGTATTTTATATGGCAACCTGCCTTGATGAACTGATGTTTAAGCTCATTGCAATAAATTATATTAAGGAGTTATGTTACCTTTTGGTAGCTTAGAAGGTATTGCTTGGTCTGGTTCAGGTGGAATGTCCGAAGGTAAAAGGAAAGCAAATGATCCGGACCACTCATCAAACTCAGATGATTTTATTCCATTCTTTGTAGAACCCACATAGCTTTTAAGTCCTGGTCTCTTCTCCACAAATGTTGATCCTCCATCATTCGTCAGTATTCCTACATGAATTGCAGCTCGACAAATAGAAGAATCCTAATTACAAAATGAGAGAAATGTTTCCCTGGTTCAATGATGCAAAATTATAACAATTTATAATATCAATAATATGAATGGACAGTCATAATCATCATAAACCATGCCGTATTTACAGTACAGTAACATAGAAAGTTTATGTTGAAATTTAAACGTACATCAGTATAGATTTCAGATCCCCAAACATCCCCTTTCTGGGTTTGACATCCCGCAGGGCAGAAAACTCTAGAAAAGTAGAAAACATTTCATTTCAGTCACTTTTATAATTTGTTTAAGCATTTTAGAATAAAGGCTTATAGCAACAACTTGTATGAGGGTCATACGTACTCGGTAATTGGTGCATTCAAATGAGTTGCATCCGAGGAACACAGGGCTGTGGCTGCAATTAAGATAGTAACAGAGAAGAAACAGATGTTCATTATATGTACACAATATATGGACAAGCCAGCGTGTTTTGAAGGACATTTTTTAACCTGGTGAAATTTGGTTTTGAGTGGTTTACACTGATCCCAAAAACTTACACATTATAAGTTCCTATATTTTACATGGTCACATAGTAATTTAGGTTGAAAAAAGATAAAAGGCTATCCATTTTATCCTTGTTGTTGATCCAGAAGAAGGTAAAAAAAAAACCACACATTGAAGCGATTTCCAAATGTGCCTTAAAAAGGTGAAAAATTCCTTCTTACCTCCAAAATGATTTCTCACTGGATCAATAAACTATAGCTAATCCTGTCCTTATCACCAATTATATCCCTCTAGCCCAAATTTTAATTAATCTTTCGAATTTGATACTTTCATGTCTGTGGTGTGTTTTCTTTAAGTCTGAGTGGGTGACCTCTTGTTATTTGCAGTTTTATTAATGAACAGGTCATCAGAGTAGCAGGTATTGTTGTATTTACAATACTATAATATACTATATATATATATATATAGTATATATATATATATATATATAGTATATTATAGTATATATATACTATATATATATATATATAATTTCACTATGTTATGTGATTAAGCAATTTATGGTTAAATAAGGTCAGAGGTTCTCGAATGTTTGCATTGATATCTAAAATGACCAAGAAAAACCTGGAGCAGTCATAATGAAAATCAAGGAGTTTATCTTGATTGCTCACATGAAGAATTATTTGTTATAAACGTGTTGCTATGTGTTCTGCATAAAAAATAGTCACTCGGTGAAAGTCTTCACACAACTTTGACATACTAAACCTATAAATACCTCATAACACATTTCAACACCATGTTACTATTCATTAGAGCCTAAAAAATGAATGGGCATGATACCCTTTGGCAGCTTGGAGATGCGTGGTGGGCTTATATTTCCAGGTGATGGGCTCCCTTCCTTCAGCAGGGAGGATGATGCTGATCTTAACGTGAATGAACTATGCCCCTCATCATGTTTTGATGATGTTATTCCATTCTTTGTAGATGCAGCATAACTTTTTTGTCCTGGTTTCTTCTCCACAATCACCTTTCCACCAGCGTTGGTTATATGGCCCATGTGAATAGCCGCTCGGCAAATAGAGGAACCCTAATGAAAGGAAAATGAAAATATGCAGATGCCACAAAAATATACAAACAATGGGCCAAATTCAATTACGTGAGATAAATCTATTTCTGTTTCTAGCCGACATTTTACCATGTTAATTGTAGAAAGAAAAGAGAGCAAATTTGGTAAAAATGATATCTTTAGTGGCTAACTGTAGTTTAACAAGTTACAAGCTTTTGAGAGAATATGTCTAAAGAAGACCCTCAAGTAGTCTCAAAAGCTTGCAATCTATTATACTTCTGTAGACAAAAAGTATAATCTTTGACAGATTTGCTTTTTATTCAATTACTTGTGACAGATTTAGATGTTTGAGAAGCACAACAGACATGTTTTATAAGATGAAGTTATACACATAGATAGGTAGATAGATCTATTACAAAATGAAGCTTTTGGTCTTACAGCTGTGTAGATTTCGGATCCCTGCACGTTCCCTATACTAGTCAGACAACCTGCTGGACATTCAACTCTAAGAAGAGAAAACAGGTAAAACATATTTATTAGCATTAAAAATATTGTGTTCTGCAGGACTGTGGGAAAAGACATAAGCTCTGCCTTTATGTAGGTTAACAAAGTTCTTCTATTTTCTATTGTGAAATTATTGCACATTTCTTTTATATAAATAGAGCGCATGGTAAGCACTACAATACATTGAGCTCTCTGTTATTTTATAACATGTTATCTTGACAGCACATACTGATAGCACATAGTCATCATGTACTTACTCTGTAAATGGCTCCGTTAAATGGGTTGCAGGGGAGGAACATAAGGCTGTAACTGAGATACCAAGAAACAAGTATAGATAAATATGTATTCTAAAAGTATGTTCCAGTTTACTTATAATGAGCTTGCACTGCCTGGGTTACCCAGAGGATGCAGAAATCAGAATTGATTACTGGGCCTTTGGTTTGGTATGTCTGTACTTTGGGTAGGGAAGCAGTGTTGGGCCCACTCGCTCTCTGCCCAGGAACAGCCCTTCAACTAATCCAGAGACTAGACCCAGAAACACGCATGTTTCTCGTCTACAATGAGAAGCGGGGGAGGGAGAAGTCCAAGGGCAGTGGGGAGGTCAAGCTCTGGTCCCCAGACATGGTTACCAGAGAGCATATTGTAAATTGCATTGACATTGATGATTTCTTTGGAGGTATATTTATAAATTACCTTTTGGTAGTTGGTCATCAGATGGTGGTTTTGTAGCAGATATGACATCAGCAATAGAGAGGAATGTAAATGACCCAGACCAATCCTCATGCTCAGATGATTTGATTCCATTCTTTGCAGACCCCTCATAGCTTTTCTGTCCCGGTTCCTTTTGGACAAATGTTGATCCTCCTTCGTTGGTCAATATTCCTGCATGGATTGCAGCTCGACAGATGGAGGAATCCTAATGACACAATAAATACATACAAAGCACCACATATATTAAATGAATGTAATATTGTAAAAAATATTGGGAAAAAAACAAGTTAGAATGTTTAATGGTGGTTCAAGCTTACATCAGTGTAGATTTTGGATCCCCATACATTCCCTGACTCCGTTAAACATCCAGATGGGCATATAACTCTATAAAAAGAGGAAAATAGTAATTTTAACTTAATTTACCATGTATTTCTTTTCCTGTTGCTTTGGCTGGACATACTTACTCTGTGATTGGTGCATTTAGATGGATTGCCGCAGAGGAACACAAGGCTGTAGCTAAGAGAAGAAATAAAACGTAATTAACAACTGTTTATTCTAATAATACCATCCTAATTAGAATTATCTTACATAATATGTCTTTAATAATGCTAATATCATGTGACATTTAAATATGTACTGCAAGCTATACACACATAACATAAAAGATTAATGTAGGCTTGATTACAATTTAGCCTTGGAGACACTGCTTTGGAGATACAATATGTGAATCCTTTATACAGATTTTATTAGAAGTTCTAATGCAAACCGTAAGAGGAATTTATCAGAGTGAATCATTCTATCACTGAACAAGCAGATACCTTTTGGAAGGTTGGTAGTCCTCGGTATACTTGTTGAAGGTGTGCGCGGTGGAGTAGATGCAGTAGGTGAGGCAGCCATGGACAACCTGATGGAAAATGAACCAGACCACTCTTCATGTTCCGATGATTTTATTCCATTCTTTGCAGATCCCACATAGCTTTTCTGTCCTGGTATCCTCTCCACAAACACACTTCCTCCATCATTGGTGAGCATTCCTGCATGTATTGCAGCTCGGCAGATGGAGGAATCCTTATCAAAACAAACAAAACAGAAAAAAACAGGAATAAAAATCCCTAAATCTATACAGTTTGTACAGCAAAACGAATTGGCTTTAAATATTTGTTTTTACAGCTCTTACATCAGTGTAGATACCGGTTCCCCAAACATTCCCTGGGCTGATTTGACATCCTGATGGACATACAACTCTGGGTGAAGGAACATATAAATAGATTTAATAAAGAGCAAACATTTTTTTATGTATATATATATATATATATATATATGTATATGTTTTTCTGTGATATATTTGGTTTCTAAGTATAGCTGTGTTGGCTCTTGACGATCTCCAGACTAACATTTCACTTGAACAGCTTGTCAAGTGTTCAGGAGTATAAGATGAATTGGGTCAAACTCGTCTTCTTGTTCAGTGGTTTGAACTTTCTTTATCATTCCTTAAATGGCCAGTTAGTCTGGTTTGGGTCGCATGGCTCAATGAGCTGAGCCCATGGTCTGGCTGGAGCCCAGGCTTGGCTCATGCTTTGTGGTCAGTTTACCTATGTCTATTTATAAAGTATGCAATGAATAGTGTGTGGAATTTGTAATGTAGTAACTGAGATACAGAAACATACTCAGACCTAAATTTATTTAAAAAGGAAGCAGAAGACCTAAAGAAAATCAACACGAAACTGTAACCCTTTCAAACATTATTCCTGAGCTCACAATGAATAATGTTCAGCTCAGTCAATAACATAAGAACTTTCCCTTATTTAATAATGCAATACACAGACCTAAGAAGTTCTTCTTGCAGGGAAAGCGCACTAAGGTTGGCCCTGAGTACTACCAAGGAAATAAAATGTTCTCCTGCATACTCCTCCCTTGGTGAATAAACCCCATTGCACAGAAATTGGTTTTAAAGCCCTTTTCCACCTTCACAAAATAGTTACAGAATGCTTTAGCTTTTAAAAATGTTAACTTATATATTTTATACAGAAGGTTTTAAATATACTATATGATGAAAAGTGTGTGGACAACTAATTATTGAGTTTCACTGGTTGGTAGCAGGTGTAAAAAATCCAGCACATAGGCAGCCATCTCCATAGGGAAACATTGGCAGTAGAAGGGGTCGTATTGAAGAGCTCCATGTTAAACATGGTTCTTTCAGAATATGCCAGCTTTACCACAGATCAGTTTGTGAAGTGTCTGCCCTGCTGCCCTGCTGCACATAAAAATGGCCTGTCTTCTGTACTGCCTCTGGAAGCAACAGCAGCATAATCACCAAAGATGGTGGTGTAAAGCACACCGTCACTGGACTCTGGAGCAGTGGAAACCTGTTTACTGGAGTGATGAATCACTCTTCACTATTTACATGTCTGATTGATGAATCTGGGTTTGGTGGATGCCAGGAGAACATTACCTAGGGGAATTTGTAGTGCCTACTGTAAAGCTTGATGGAGAAGGGATAATGGCTGTTTTTCAGATTTTGGGCCACTTAGTTGCAGTGAAGGGTAATGTTAATGCTACAGCATACCAACACATATAAGACAACTGTATGCTTCCAACTTTGTGGCATCAGTTTACAGAAGGCACTTTTCTATTCCAGCATGACCGTGCCCCAGTGCACAAAGCAAGGTCCATAAAGACATGGTTTGATGAATTTGGTGTAGAGGAACTCAAGTGGCTGCACAGAGCCCTGACCCTATCGAACACCTTTAGGATGAACTGGAACACCGGGTGTGAACCAGGCCTTCTCACCCAACATCAGTGTCTGACTTTACGAATGGTTGAATGGGCACAAATCTTGTGAAAAGCCTTCCCAACAACTCCATATTAATGCTCATGGTTTTGGAATGGGATGTCCAACAAGCTCATATAGGTGTGATGGTCATATAGTGTTTGTTTAGAATTTATGTATGCCTTTTATATTATTCATTTCTTGATAGCTTTGTGCACCATAGCATCATACTTAAAATATATTTTTAATGATACTCTTGTAACAAAGCCACTGGACCTATCACGGACCTCTAGGTGTCATTGGTGTCATTTGTGTTATTGTATCACACAAGTAAATACGAATGGTGCCATGTCATAATTTTAAAGAAAGTGTAAGGAGTGTTATACATACTCTGTAACTGGATCCGACAGATGCTTTGCGACAGAGGAACAGAATGCTGTAACTGATAAAACCAATATGTAAAAAAAGGATGTTGCAGTAATTCAAGTTTTGTTCTTGTTTCATTCTACCCAACCATATTTCAAGGCAAAAATAAATAATTCAGAATAGTAATTAATAATGTTAAAAATACACATACACATCAACATACAACATTGCTTTCCTTGAATTGCTTGCTCATCACCAGTATATACAAATCTGTAAACACAATGCCAAACAGCCATGGCTTCCAACATTGTGTGCACTTGGTCCAATAACTTGGATTCATTTAGTAATTATAAACCATGTATTTTATCTTTTACCGAACCAACAATGCCAACAATACTACATATAAATACCTTTTGCTACTTTAGGAAGGGGTATAGGACTGGAAGGTGTTGGAACTTCTGGGGGTGACGGTGATGTAAGAGGCAACGAGAGGAATTTAAATGATCCGGAAGAAACTGCAAATTTATTGGACTTCACTCCATTATTTGTAGATTCTTCATAGTGGTTCTGACCCGGTACTTTCTCTACAAGTACTTTTCCTCCTAAGTTGTCCAGTTTGCCATCATGGATAGCAGCTCTACAAATAGAGGATTCCTGCAAAGGGAAAAAGGACAAATAGATGAAATGGAGGAGAAGTGTAAAGTAGGATAGCCTGTATGTGAAATATTTAGGGCTATTGATGGTTGTTTTGTCTCAGTCCACTTGGCTTCTTATCTGTCAGAGGGGTTTCAGTGGGCCTTGGTATGGGACATTTTAGACATTGGTTAAAGACTAATGCTTTCAAAGGCACGACTTGCTTTTGATTGACCACATCTTACATAAGATACAGGTCACAGTTTTCACTCTTATATATCTATATATATATATATATATATATATATATATATATATGTAACCCTTTTTTTACCTTGCTCTGCTGCCAGGCTGGTAGTTACATATTGCAGTGACGCTGGTGACAGGAAACCTGAGCCTCCGCAATTGCTGGGAGATCGGGACATCTTCTTTCTTTATGCAGTGCCTCCACTCAGTGATTTATACTATGTTGAGTAGGGGAACCCACCCACTGAGAAATGGCCCCTTTCACACAAGAAAATAACACACACAACTGAAATGCTAATTATTTATAGAATATATTAAAATAAACAGGTATTATAATATAAGGACCCAGCTGCTGTGCCTATGCAGTTCAGTTCTAGCAGTGGGTGCACAGTCCTGAGAATATATATATATATAACACAGATAACTGCCAACAGCCGCTCCCCACCCCAAATGTAGGTGTTCTTCCCACCCAGATGTCCCAGTGTTGGTGCACTGTTGGGGCCCTTGATGCAGGTAGCGCTACCCGGGGAGACAAGGATATATTTATGTTGATAGATATATATTAGTGAAGTACCTCTCCTTAATGTCTTCAGGCAGCTCTGGGATGCTGCCCCTTTAACCTCCTGGCTGAGAATAATAACTGTCTTCCCACACAGATGTCTGTCTGCAGCTCTGCTTTCACCTCACTGGTACAGGATGCAGGACTTGGACGCTCTGGGTACTTGCAGTCTCTCACTCTCACTCAGGAACATACAGCATCATGCTGTATTCTCTGCACACTTCTACTTCAACTTCAGTGTACTGCTTGGATGTCAGCAGTACACACACTAAAGGCAACAGGTTTACTTCAGGCCTGCTTACAGGGAGGGCAGTCTGTCTCTCTTCCTTCTTCACTCCCCTGCTTAGCTCTGCTCTTCCAGAAGTTTCTTCCTAGACCCTCCCTCTGATAGGCTGAGAAACATTCCCTAGCTTAGGCAAACTGACATATGTCCCATTGAGATACTGATTGGCTCAGAGGAGACAAGTAACCTGGTGCTGGAAGGAAAGGTCAGTATCCATGACAACCCAGCTGTAATGTTATTAGACAAAATAACTGCACTGGGTTACACCTTCCGCCTCGAAAAAAAAATATCCTGCCTCCCACTGGCAGGAACAGAACATCCTAGCAAAGTATAAAACAGTAAAACACAACATGGTACGTGATACACGAACAGCGACTTAGAACAGTAAAGCACTCTCACCAAGAATTTCGGTTAGGGCGTGCAACACATTTATCAATTTATTGTACATGGGTTGGGACTGAAAGTAGGTGGGTTCCCCAATGTTGTCATATGTTAGAAACCTCGGTGGCCTTCTATTTCTCCTGCTGCGACCCAGATTCCTCTGAGGAAGTCCTCTGGTATCTTCAGCACAAGGTCTTCCCCTTGCACTGTTGGGGAGGGGTCCAGTCGCTTGAGGCTCTGGTTCTCCCATAGTACTTAAGTCTCTTTCAGAGGAACCTGGGACAAAGCTAGGGCTTTCAGGATTCAGAGAATTTGGAGGAGAATCGTGGACAGAAGGTTGGGGTAAAGTCCACCAGTCTTGTTCACAGCCAGATTCAGCAGCTCCTCTGCTAACAGGAACAACTCCACTAGAACCTTCTCCAGGGTCAATTGTTGATGGAGGTTGCATACTAGGGCCCTCATTTCCATTACTCTGACTATTTTCAGGAAAAGCCACAGGTAATAAGTGATTCCTGTGCCATGCCTTTATCCGGCCTTCAGGCCCCTTGATTCTGTACACGGGAATCCCTGGGATCTTGGAAACAACTTCAAACAAGATGTCTTTCCAACGGTCAGCCAACTTGTGTTTTCCTGGAATGCCTAAATTTCTCAGTAGGACTTTGTCTCCAGGCTGAATGTCCTTATAACGTACTTTAGTATCATACCTTTGCTTGTTATCTTCATTCAGCTTGGCTGTGGCCTGCTCAGCCAACCCATAAGCCTTTTGTAAGTTCTCCTTTAATTGCCTGACATATCGGTAGTGAGATCCATGGTTCATTCCATCTGAGGACACTCCCAGACGGATGTCAATGGGCAATCTTGCTTCTCTTCCAAACATCAAAAAATACGGGGAGAAGCCAGTGGATTCATGCCGTGTACAATTGTATGCATGAACCATCGCTTCTACATGCCGACTCCAGGACCTTTTCTCACAATCTTTAAGTGTCCCTAACATATTAAGCAGCGTTCGGTTGAACCTCTCAGGAAGAGCATCTCCCTCAGGGTGGTATGGGGTCGTTCTAGACTTTTCAATCTGAAGTAGCTTCAACATCTCATGAATAAGCTTACTTTCAAATTCTCTACCTTGATCGGAGTGCAGCCGGTTTGGGAACCCATAATGTACAAAGAACTTTTGCCATAATACTTTAGCAACAGTGGCAGCTTTCTGATCTTTTGTTGGGTATGCTTGGGCGTACCTGGTGAAATGATCAGTAATCACCAAAACATTGCTGGTGCCAGTAGAATCGGCTTCTATGCAGAGAAAATCCATGCAGACTAAATCCATGGGGCCCGAACTCCTAAGGTGGCCCATGGGTGCAGCTCTGGTAGGTAGGGTCTTCCTCTGGATGCATCTTCTGCACCTCCGGCAATACAGCTCTACAGATTCTCTCATTCCAGGCCAGTAGAAGCGATCTCGTATCAACCCAAAGGTTTTGTCTACTCCTAAGTGGCCATGGTGGTCATGAAGAGACCTCAGAACCATCCCTCTATACCTTTGAGGTAGGACTAATTGTTTCCTGCCAGGATGATCATGGTATTGTATAATACGATACAGGAGTTTATTTTCAATATGGAATCGACGCCACTCCTTCTTAAACTGTTGTTGTAGCTCAGCGGGTAAATCATTCAAAAGCTTAAGATTATTAGTCTTCACAGCTCTTAACAAACGACCAACTACAGGATCTTGGTTCTGTGCTTTTTGCTTTTCCTCTATTCGAATCATGGACCACAGGGGAATTGTGGCTGGAAGGCACATAGCCTCTGGAATGGCTTCAGGCGTACAGCTGAGAGAGTCTATACATCGCAACTCTGAGAAATTTACCCACTCATTTTCCACTGTTGAGGTTTGGCAAAGGGCTCTGACTCCTGGGCCAGGGATCTCAACCCACTCCTCTTCATCTCTCACTGCAGGCAATCCAGGTCGTCTAGATAGAGCATCAGCCCCCACATTCGTTGGTCCTGCCTTGTATTTCAATGAAAACTCATAATTGGATAACGCAGCTAACCACCGATGACCTGTAGCATCCAACTTGGCTGTAGTCAAAATGTAAGTGAGAGGATTGTTGTCAGTTCGCACCTCAAACTTAACACCATACAAGTAATCATGCAACTTCTCCACAATAGCCCACTTAAGGGCAAGGAACTCTAATTTATGTACTGGATAATTCTTCTCACTTCCGGTTAAACTCCGACTGATATAGGCCACTGGCCTAAGCCCTTCAGGATATGGTTGGTGTAGGACACCCCCAAGTCCTTCCAAACTCGCATCCACGTGTAAAACATATGGCTTGTCAGGATCAGCATAAGCTAGAACGGGCGCCTCAGTCATCTTCTGTTTAAGAAGCTGAAAAGCCTCTTCACACTCTGAAGTCCACTTTTCCCCAATAGGGTCTTTGGGGTGAAGAATTTTTCGCCCCTTTTTAACAGGTTCCACTTGCAGAAGATTGTGGAGACTTCGGGCTATCTTGGAGTAGCCTTCCACAAAACGTCGGTAATAGCCACAAAATCCCAAGAAAGAACGCAACTCCTCAATGTTACTTGGTTTGGGCCAGTTAACAACTGCCTCAATTTTGGCAGGGTCTGTGGCCACTCCTTCAGCGGATACGATGTGTCCAACATATGTAACTGAATTCTGAGCAAATTTGCACTTATCTAGTGAAAGTTTGAGACCTTCAGCCTGTAAACGATCTAACACTTTCAGCAGCCGCTTTTCATGCTCTTCGGGATTCTTTCCAAATACAATTATGTCATCCAAGTAGACCAGACACTCCCTTGGATTCAAATCCCCTAATGTCTTCTCCATTAGTCGTTGGAAAGTGGCTGGAGCTCCGGTTACACCTTGTGGCATACGAGTAAATTGGAAAAACCCCAAGGGACAAATGAATGCAGTCTTCTGCTGATCTTCTTCTCTCATGGGCACTTGATAGTATCCAGACCGTAGATCTAAGACACTAAACCACTTGCTCCCGGTTAAGGCATTCAGGAGGTCTTCTATCCTTGGCAGTGTATACTGATCAGGGATAGTTCTCTTATTCAATGTGCGATAATCAATGCACAGGCGCACTGAACCATTCTTCTTTCTCACCACGACTATGGGAGAAGCATACTGACTTCTAGACTCACAAATAATTCCAGCCTCTTCCATTTCTTGAAGTATGTTTCTCACATCTTCAATATCTCGAGGAGCAATTCTTCGGGATTTCTCACGAAAGGGAGCAGGATCATTCAGCCTAATGCTATGCTGGGCATTTTTGGCACAGCCCACATCCATATCTCCTGTAGAGAAGGCCCCTTCTCGGGATCTAAGAGCCTTCAACAGTCTCTCTGTCCATTCTGGGGATAGGTGGGACCCATCCAGATTGAACTTTAGGTCTCTGGAAGAATTTTCTTCACAATTTACTGTCAGCATAGTGAGAGGGGTTATCTCTTCCAGAAGGTGGATAACTCCCAACTGCTGACAATGATCTATACAAATATCAGTAGCAGATTTGCAGAACAGTTACTGCAAATATGTCGATCTTCTGACTTCTCCAGTCTTTCACTTCTGGCATAATAGTCCAACCTTTAATGGAGTCTTCCTCAGGAAGGGATTCCAGGCAGAACTGACAATCCCCAGAAAACATACCTTCTCCCAAGACTGCAACAGCTGTAACAGACTTAATTTCTCCAGGCTTTAGAGAAACAGGTTGGGGACCCCAATAATGAAACTGTCCAGTTTGGGTCTCAAGAGCCAATTTATGACATTCTTGTCTCAGGGCTGGTTCTAGTTCTTCCATCCTTTTCATATAGACATCTCCCACTTCCTTAAGGTAGGTTTGCAACAGACCTCGAACCATGTGAGTGTTCGCCCCAAGTATAATGGGAATACCAGGCCGACCTAGGTTTGGACACACTAAGGCTTCAACATCCATTGGATACACCATTCCAGTGTCCAGCTGAGGAATCACAATCTGCACCTTGACGACTCCTTCGACAGGATAAGCCTGGGAACTCAACCCCCACAACTTGACATCATCTGCTGGCAAGATAGGTAAATGGCTTAGATGCTCATCGTAGAATGGACGGAAAATTATAGTTACTTGGGAGCCTGTGTCCAGCAATGCTGAGGCATGAATCCCTTCAACCATAAGAGATATGAGAGACTTTGGGCCTATCCTAATATCTGTAGACAGTTCATCATTACTTTTACTAGGTAGCTTTTTCCTTTGCTTCCTTTGCTTCTTCTTCCTCTGACATTTAAGCTCTGCAGGACTCTGTTCAATAGTTAGGACTTCTACATTAGCAGAACCAGCCTTAAGAGGGCATTTACTTCGCAGATGTCCCTTTTGTCCACAGTTGAAACACTTAAATTCTCTCCTCATCTCGGGCTGTGGCCACGCTCTAGGAGTCTTCTCTGAGTCTTTGGGTTGAGCATCCACTTTCTTTTCCTTGAACTCAGTTTTCCGTTCTTCCTTTCCAGTGGCTTTGGTATCAATTCCCTTTTGGCTAGCTGCATAGGAGAATTCCTTCTCAATGGCTTTAGCCTCCTTTATTAGATCTGAAAAGCTAAGGGGACCTCTAGATCGCAACAGAGCAGTTAAGGACATAACTCTATTATCCTGTGAACGAGTCCCTCTAAGTACTTGTTTTCTTCTGTATGCATCAATTTCACCTCGAGAAATTATCTTCTTTTCAAACAGCTTACCTAATATCAACTCTAAGCGAACCAAATAAGCAGGGAGTTTCTCCTTTTCTTTCTGGATGGTATTATAGTACTGAGTACGTAGTTCATCCTCTGTATCATCATCTCCATAGACTTCATTCAACACCTCGATAATATCATTGGCTGTTGAGTCAGGGTATAGCAAGAGATGATGTCTCACTAATTCCAATGCTGGAGTTTTCAAACCTTCAATGATTCGTTGACGTTTAACATTCTCAACACAGGTCCACTCTTCTAACATCTGGACTGCATTACTTTTCCAGGTAGAGAAATCCTCCTCACCTGTGGGCACAGGCATAACACCGGAAAAGGTTTTCAACTTCCTGTAGTGCTGTTCATGAGATGCTTGTACAACACTTTTAGACAGCTGAGCCAGTACTTCAGTTAAGGAGGGACTTATCTCATTTCTCTGAGTAACAGGGGTGGTATGATACTTCTTTCGAGATCTGTCTCGCATGGGCAGCTTAAGATGCTTCCTTACAGTTTCACAACCGCTCTCACTGTCACTATGGATTTCGGTATCAGAGTCTGGGCTGAAAATGTTGTCATTGTCCCCATCGTTGACTTCACCGTCATCGTCGCTATTTTTATAAGCGTAAATCAAAGGACTGCCAGGTATATGTGTCCCTGGCAACTGTATACACATAGGACCATCTTCCTTGTTCAGAGGTCCATAGCCTCTTACTAGAGCCACAGCCAATCCTGCTGTTTCATCCTTCCGGGTCTGTACTAGACGAAAATGCTCTAATCCTTGTATCTGTCGAATGGCATCATCATAACTTTTTCTTTTTAATGCAAGAGGTATATTGCATATAGCCACAGCCTGGTTAGGTGGAATAGATTTTCGCAGTGCCCATTCCCGAACTTCTAGGGAGTTGGGGTACGAAATGCTACTAATAACTCTATTAACGTCCCAACTCATCTCAGCAGTGCCTCCATCTGTAACCCTTTTTTTACCTTGCTCTGCTGCCAGGCTGGTAGTTACATATTGCAGTGACGCTGGTGACAGGAAACCTGAGCCTCCGCAATTGCTGGGAGATCGGGACATCTTCTTTCTTTATGCAGTGCCTCCACTCAGTGATTTATACTATGTTGAGTAGGGGAACCCACCCACTGAGAAATGGCCCCTTTCACACAAGAAAATAACACACACAACTGAAATGCTAATTATTTATAGAATATATTAAAATAAACAGGTATTATAATATAAGGACCCAGCTGCTGTGCCTATGCAGTTCAGTTCTAGCAGTGGGTGCACAGTCCTGAGAATATATATATATATAACACAGATAACTGCCAACAGCCGCTCCCCACCCCAAATGTAGGTGTTCTTCCCACCCAGATGTCCCAGTGTTGGTGCACTGTTGGGGCCCTTGATGCAGGTAGCGCTACCCGGGGAGACAAGGATATATTTATGTTGATAGATATATATTAGTGAAGTACCTCTCCTTAATGTCTTCAGGCAGCTCTGGGATGCTGCCCCTTTAACCTCCTGGCTGAGAATAATAACTGTCTTCCCACACAGATGTCTGTCTGCAGCTCTGCTTTCACCTCACTGGTACAGGATGCAGGACTTGGACGCTCTGGGTACTTGCAGTCTCTCACTCTCACTCAGGAACATACAGCATCATGCTGTATTCTCTGCACACTTCTACTTCAACTTCAGTGTACTGCTTGGATGTCAGCAGTACACACACTAAAGGCAACAGGTTTACTTCAGGCCTGCTTACAGGGAGGGCAGTCTGTCTCTCTTCCTTCTTCACTCCCCTGCTTAGCTCTGCTCTTCCAGAAGTTTCTTCCTAGACCCTCCCTCTGATAGGCTGAGAAACATTCCCTAGCTTAGGCAAACTGACATATGTCCCATTGAGATACTGATTGGCTCAGAGGAGACAAGTAACCTGGTGCTGGAAGGAAAGGTCAGTATCCATGACAACCCAGCTGTAATGTTATTAGACAAAATAACTGCACTGGGTTACATATATATATTGGTTATACCGAAACCTTTGTATCTAGACTACCAATATGTGTGGGTGCACGTAGCACAGAAAGTGATAACAGAAAATAACTTTCGATTGCGTATTGTTTAATTTTTGATAATTGTAAATAGCATGGAATAAATAGGTGGCCATTGGCATATTCAATGTCTTTTAAAGTAGTGGAAAAAAATGGGGACCACTGTTCTGTAGCTCTTTAGGTTTTCTGTACAGTCCCTTTTAATAAAACAAAAATCACTGTATATTAAACAGAGTCTAAATTCATTTAGGAAAGAACAGTTCCCTACATAGGAGTTTTAAGGTTACCTCTGTGTAGATGATTGTTCCCCACACCTTGTGTTCTTCATTCAAACACCCTTGTGGACATATAACCCTATATATATAAGACAGAAGATTTTGTTTAGCATTGTAGTTGTGTGCCAGGGAAATCAGGTTTCATTCTGTTATTTTAACGCAACATTGTAATTTTCAAAGAGATAATTAAATATTTAAATACTTACTCGTTAAATTGTTCGGGCAAATATTTTGCAGCCATGGCACAAGACGCTGCAACTAAAAAATAAGGAAAGCAATAAACCATGTTATGCTTTGTTATATTTATCAACAATACTGGTGATCGTATAATGGTGTAAAGGCATTATCCTTAAAGCCTACGATATTCATTTTAGAAGAAATTATGCACCAAATCTGCATGGAGAAGCCCAGAGCCAGGGAGATTTAGATTTTAGGAGAATAAGTAGTTATGTTAGATGCCCCAATCCAAAGGGATATAGTAATGCTCCTGCATGTGGGACTAGTACTTGGTGTGTTGATGTAATAAAGAAAATGTTTCGATTTAAGTTTTGTAACCTAATTTCCTTTGTAGTTTTGTGGCCTGGTGAATTTTCTTTACTTTCTGGTGTATGTGTACTTTGGTATTGGCACTAATGGTTACCGTCTCTAGTTAATTACGGCTTTGTAAAATATGTGAGACCAGATTATTTAATGGAAACGTACATTCAAGAAAGTAAGACCTATTTGTGTTATACGCATGCGCAGCATTATTTAACACCTATGAAATATGTGTCTTTAAAGAGCATCATCTCAATGGAGCTGGAAATTATAAATGACTACATCCAGCTCGCATTTCTTGCAAGAAATGTTTCTCTTGCAAGTGAAATTCAAATTTTTGTGCAACTCAACAGCATTTCACTATTGATCACTATTGACATTTTTTAATGCAAGGGTTAGTTTACAAAAAGTACCTGTAGCGACATTGAAAGGTGGCCTTAGAGAAGTTTCTGTTGGGGATCCTGGCCTAGGCCTCTTTCCAGGAGAGGTTTCAAACGGGGATCCTGAATCAGGTATATATTCTGGGGAGATTTCAGATGGGGATCCTGGGGTAGGACCCTTTTCTGAAGCAGTTTCAAACTGAGGTCCTGGACTAGGACCCTTTCCTGGGTGGGTCCCAGATGAGTATCCTGGTCTAGAACCCTTTCCTGGGGAGGTTTCAGATGGGGATCCCGGACTAGTCCCCTTTCCGGGTGAAGTTTCAGATGGGGACCCTGGACTAGGCTTCTTTCCTGGAGAGGTTTCAAACGGGGATCCTGAATCAGGTATATATTCTGGGTAGATTTCAGATGGGGATCCTGGGGTAGGACCCTTTTCTGAAGCGGTTTCAGACTGAGGTCCTGGACTAGGACCCTTTCCTGGGTAGGTCCCAGATGGGTATTCTGGTCTAGAACCTTTTCCTGGGGAGGTTTCAGATGGGTATCCTGGTCTAGAACCCTTTCCTGGGGAGGTTTCAGATGGGGATCCCGGACTAGTCCCCTTTCCGGGTGAAGTTTCAGATGGGGACCCTGGACTAGGCTTCTTTCCTGGAGAGGTTTCAAATGGGAATCCTGAATCAGGTATATATTCTGGGTAGATTTCAGATGGGGATCCTGGGGTAGGACCCTTTTCTGAAGCGGTTTCAGACTGAGGTCCTGGACTAGGACCCTTTCCTGGGTAGGTCCCAGATGGGTATCCTGGTCTAGAACCCTCTCCTGGGGAGGTTTCAGATGGGTATCCTGGACTAGTCCCCTTTCCGGGTGAAGTTTCAGATGGGGACCCTGGACTAGGCTTCTTTCCTGGAGAGGTTTCAGATCCTGGACTGGTCCACTTTCCTGGAGAGGCCTCTGATGGAGATCCTGAACTAGGTCTCTTTTCAGAAAAGATTTCAGGTGAGGATCCCGGACTAGGTATTTCTCCTGGAAAGTTTTCAGATAGAGATCCTGGACGAGGGCTCTTTCCTTGAGACGTTTCAGATGGGGATCCGGGTATCTTTTCTGGAGAGGTTTCAGATGATGATCCTGGGCTCTGCATATTTTTTGGAGATGTTTCAGATGAGGATCCTTGGCTAGGTCCTTTTCCTGGGTAGGTTTCAGATGGGTATACTGGTCTTGAACCCTTTCCTGGGTAGGTTTCAGATGGGTATCCTGGTCTTGAACCCTTTCCTGGAGAGGTTTCAGATGGATATCCTGCACCAGGCCCCTTTCCAGATGAGGTTTCAGATGGGGCCCATGGACTAGGCCCTTTTCCTGGAGAGGTTTCAGATCCTGGACTAGGCCACCTTCCTGGAGAGGTTTCAGATGGGGATCCTGTACTAGGTCCCTTTCCTGTAGTGGATTCTGGTGGGGATTCTATGGTAGGAGCCTTTCCTGGAGAGGTTTCAGATGGGTATCCTGGTCTGGAACCTTTTCCTGGATAGGTTTCAGATGGGGATCCTGGACTAGGTCCCTTTCCTGTAGGGGTTCCAGATGGAGATCCTGGGCTAGAAGCTGATTATGAAGATATTGGAGATGATAAATTAATACATATAATGCATATCAGTATACATCTAAGTAGAAATTCCATGATATTCTATAGCATAAGACATTTTAAATCCTAATAGGATCCTGTCATCACCTATGGCTGTTTCCCACCACATTTAATCTAATGACTTGTTATGTTTGACTGTTCGAGTGTTGTTACGAAGTGGTGTATTACGTGCTAGATTACAATACCTCCAAGCTCCAGACAAAGTACTGCCATATCATGCCTGCCAGTATCTCAGAAAAAGAGCAGAGGAATGTTTGTGGTTTAGATGTGAATCTGCAGGACATGTCTTGTTCTTGGTTCAGCATAGTAAAGCACCCCAAATACATACATAACTAACCATGCAAGGCAGTAACCTTAGTTGCCTTGTGATCTATTAACCGGTGTTTCTTAAGGGGGATGTAGTTGGGGGCGCTGCACTAGGTCAGGCCTAGGGTGACCTAACGGTAAATACACCTCTAAGTATGTCAATGGTCCTCAAGCACTTATTTCATGGTACTTAGAAAAGTGGATTATCAGAGGTAAAAGAAAATTACCTTTGGGTAGGCTGTGTGTCGGTTCTGGCAAAGCTGCAGTTGGATCTGTTGATGGTGATCTAATGACAAATGAAAACGAGGCAGCTCCAAAAGGTTGTGTTCTTATTCCATGTCTTATGGATTCTCTGTAATTGTTTTGCCCTGGCTTTATCTCTATCATTGCCCTTCCTCCCAAGTTAGTTAGTATTCCTGCATGCATTGCTGCTCTACAGATTGAAGAATCCTAAAACAGAAAAATTAGAGTTACAATATATGTTCAGAAAAAGTTTAGAATTGTTGGTTAGAATTAGACAAACTCATAGCTAAATGTGTAACTTACAATGGAATATATTTCAGTGCCCCACACAGTCCCAGGCTGATTCAGGCATCCTGCTGGACATATTACTCTACAACAGAAAATATTCGATTATTTAGGATATGTGTAAGACTTTCAGTATTCATTATAACAGGATTCAAACTTACGGAGTAATTGGTTGAGTTAATTGTCTTCCTGGTGTTGAACATTGGGTTCTGACATCTAAAAACAGATTAATAAGAATTATGGGATACAGTTGCAGCTATACCAGCTTCAAGGCACTCGGTATTGAGAGTTACTTTGTATCCCATTGAGGTTTTTAGATGATGACAAAAAAGACATAAAAAGCGTGCATTGTGTTACCTGTTGGTAATTTGGAAGGTGATTCTGGTCTTGTGGAAGAAGGTTCAACTGGTGGGTATGTATAAAAGATAAATGATCCTGACCAAGGTCCATATTTGTATGTTTTCACCCCATTCTTTGTAGATTCTTCATAGTTCTCTAGACCTGGCTTCTTCTGCATGATAACCCTTCCACCGTCATTGGTTATTCTACCATCATGAAGAGCGGCTCGACAAATGGAGGAGTCCTAAGGAAAACATAAAACAATGCAGAATGTAACACAGTCAGGACATATAACATGTTCATCATAGGAAGACTGACTGTTATCTTACATCAGTGTAGGTACCGGTTCCCCAAACGTTGCCTTTCTCATTCATACAATCAGAAGGACATATAACTCTAGATTAAAAAGAAACAAAAAACAGAAAAATCATATATTATTTGTTACTCTTACATGTAACAGCTTTATAGTTATTGTAATATTGCTGGCACTATAAGTAACATACGAATTAAAGCTAACCAGTTGTGTGTATATATATATATATATATATATATATATATATATATTAAACATCTTATTTTACAAGGGTTTACAGAGCGTTTCAACTCATTTAATGGATCTACATATTGACAAATGCCATAATGGCTTAATCTGTGATTTCAGTAGGTCGTACATTAAAGGGTGACTATGAACAACACAGCTTTTAGCATAACTAAATTAAAATTACCTATAGCAAATGCTTTTTGTATATTTAAAACCAAATCAAGTAGGGTCACCTAAGCTTGTGGGAGGTCAGTGGTCTTTTTTTTTCAAATGGACACAAGTTAAATGTACACTTACTGTGCCATTGGTTCAGCAATCTGATTTGCAGCCATTGAGCATGGAGCTGATACTGAAATAAAAAATATTGCATGCATCAGTTTAAAATATACCGTAATCAGCGTTGTTTTGAGTAGACAATATTAACAATGTCAGTAAAATAGCAGATGAATTGTCTCAGGGCACAGAATTGCCCTGGAAGGAAATGTGAACTGGGGCAATTACCTCCCAAGAGGGCTCAATTTGAAAAAATCAAACAATTCGCATATTCTTATACTCAGAAAGACCATAAAAAGTAAGCCTCAGACAGGCATCTATCTCAAAATAAAACACTCCACGAAATTAGTAGGTCTTTAAACTATCCTGAATTCAAGTACAATGTTTTCACTGAACTTTACGAGTTTCCTCAGAACTTTTGGGGTAGTCTATGCCATCAACTTTGTGCTATGTATAAAGTAGCAGATATATGCAAATGAGGAAGCCAATGTAACAATGAAGCATATCTTGTGTCCTTATCTGCATGTCCTAGGTGCCTTGGCAATTCTGCACTTGTATTATGTATGCATTCATATTTATATACAGATATATATATATATATATATATTGTGTGACAGAAAGCAAGGAATGATAATGGAGGGAGTGTACATTTCACCTTATATTTTGCAGGGTGGTTACCCTCAATAGTTTACTAGCCCCAGGGAGATGTATTGTTAATAATGTAATTATTAATGTCTGTTGTTATTTGTGTGTTTTGGGTCCCTGGGGTGGAGCATTTGGAGAGTAGGGCGGGCCAGTGCTCCACTCCACAGTTTATGAGCAGCCGAAGACCAGCAGGTGGGAATCCAGTCCGGAGATTATCGGATACTCTCCTAGCACTCACCTGCATCCACTAATTAATGGGAGAGGCAGTTAGGTAGCCTTCTGGTCTCAGTGCAAAGGAGAGATCATTTGGCTCCCAGAGAGAGAGAGGGAGAGAGCTGCCAACATACTGAATGCTGCCAATATAATTTGCAATTGTGTTATTTTGTTTTGTTGGAACGGATAAGCCGTCCAACTGCAGTTAGGTTGGATTACCCTGTATTAGTTAGTGCTCACAAGAGCGAGGCTTTTTGTTTTGGTTTATTTATTTTCTGTAATGCCTGTGGCGACGAAATAAAACAGGCCCAGCCTTTTATTTTACCCTCCTCGTGTCTGAGACGTCTCTGCAGCCTAATAGACTGTGTGTAAGTAAAGATTCCCGGACAGAGTACCAAAGTGAAGGGGTATTCTGTCACATATGGTGGAGAACGCGGGCAACACACGAACAAGTCGGTAAGGTGCAAAAGAGACTAAAGAAAATGGAGGATGTCATTAAAGCACTTATCCAGTGCACCACAGTGCAGCAGGAAACTAACAAAAGGGCAGCTGAGACGAATACCATACAGCAGGAGAATATCGCTGCACTACAGCAACTGGTGCTAGCCCAAAAAGAAAACACAGAGGCTATGATCAGGCAAGCCGCATTAGCTCAAGCTGAAGCTCATCAAATGCTCAGAGAGGAGCAGCACAATGCCACTCGTGCCATGCAGCAAGAGATCCAGGTCCTATCTGAGAGGATTACCAGGGACACTGCAGAAGGACTGCAAGGTCCCAAGGTAATCAGGGCAAGTAACTATCTGCAAAAGATGGTGCCTACAGATGATGTTGAGGCCTACCTTATGGCATTTGAGCGAACAGCGGAGAGAGAAGGCTGGCCTGTGGCTGAATGGGCAAGCTTAATAGCACCGTTTCTAAGTGGAGAACCCCAAAAGGCATACTACGATCTGGAACCAGACCAAGCGAAGGATTATAACAAGCTAAAATTGGAGATCCTGGCACGTTTGGGAGTTACAGCCGCTATCCGCGCACAGAGATTTCACGCCTGGATGTACAGCCCAGGAAAAGCAGTTCGGTCACAGATGTTTGATTTGATACATCTCGCCAGGAAATGGTTACAGCCGGAGGTCAATTCATCAAGCTTCATAGTGGAACAACTAGTGATGGACCGATTTTTGAGAGGTTTGCCAGTTACTCTCCGCCGGTGGGTCAGTCAGAGCGACCCCCAGACAGCTGACCAGTTGGTGGCTTTAGTAGAGCGGTACATCGCAGCCGAGGAAGTCATCCAACATCCTGCAGCGGAGCGACCTCGAAACCTAAAAAACCCCAGCAAATATGGTAAGACTGCTCCTGGGAAAAGGGGGACTTTTGAAGAGCAAGTGGGCTCTTACAATTCCAGGGACATAACGCCGAGAGAAAGAGGTTTTTTCATGCAGGAAGAACCTACAAGGGACACTAGAATGATAAAATGTTTTAAATGTCGGGCATTTGGACACATAGCAAAAGACTGCCCTGATAATATCGAACCAATGGAATGTAACTTGGGTAATAATAGGGATGGTTATTCATTATATTCGCGATCTGTGTGTTCTGCAAACAAAAGTGGTTGTGGGAAAAATCATCCATGGTGTACTGTAACAGTGGAAGGGAAAACAGTGCAGGCCTTACTAGACTCTGGAAGTATGGTGACTCTGCTGGACAAGTCTTTGGTTCCCGACATTTGTACTGATGACTGTAATAAGGTGGATATCGCATGTATACATGGGGACATACATAATTATCCCACTACTATGGTTCGGGTCGAGACGCATTGTGGCACAGTAGACTGTCAAGTTGGCCTGGTACCAAAATTAGCACACGATATGATAATCGGTAGAGATTTCCCACATTTTTTAGGATTGTGGAAGTCCTCTGAAAATAATGCATCTAGCTTATCGGATGACTTTCCTTTTGCAGACATATTGGTAGATGAGCTGAATAGCAATGAGGAACCTGGAAATAAGCTGTCATGCCCCATTAAAACACTAGTGGGCGATAATCCAGAACAGCATGATTCTTTGAATAATCAGGATCAAGACATGGGGTTAATTGATTTAGAAGTTAGCCCAGGTAATTTTCATAGTGCACAGTGGTCAGATCCTACTCTATCAGTGGCTAGAAGCACTATTGCAGTAAGAAACGGAGCACCCACTGACCCAGGAAAACCACTTACCTATCCGTATTTTGAAATTGACAATGACTTATTATATCGAGTTGATAAAAAAAGAGGCGACAAAACAGTTGTTGGTGCCACAAAGTTATAGGCGCACAGTGTTAAATCTCGCACATAGCCATGTCTTAGGGGGTCATCTAGGAGTGGACAAAACGAGAGAAAGGATACTCAGGAGATTCTATTGGCCAGGGGTGATTGCAGACATAACAAATTACTGTGCATCCTGTCCTGATTGTCAGCTCACTGCCCCATTTAAAGCATTCCGTAGTCCATTGGTGCCCTTACCCATCATTGAAACCCCATTTGAACGTATTGCGATGGACTTTGTTGGCCCGTTGGTGAAATCTGCGAGAGGACACCAATATATATTAGTAATATTGGATTACGCCACCCGATATCCCGAGGCGATACCTATGCGTACAACCTCTGCAAAGTCTATTGCCAAAGAATTGTGGATGATGTTTAGCAGGGTTGGGATCCCAAAAGAAATTTTGACAGACCAGGGAACACCATTCATGTCTAATGTCACGAAAGAGTTATGCAAGCTCCTTAACATAAAGCACCTGAAAACGTCTGTGTATCACCCACAAACAGATGGTTTGGTAGAGCGGTTTAACAAAACCTTAAAGGCAATGCTAAGGAGAGTAATTGATAAAGATGGGAAAAATTGGGATTTCTTGTTACCCTATTTAATGTTTGCCATTAGGGAAGTGCCTCAAGCCTCTACGGGGTTTTCACCATTTGAATTATTGTATGGTAGGCATCCCCGGGGGCTACTTGACATAGCTAAGGAAACTTGGGAACAAGAAGGTACTGCATATCGTAGTGTCATTTCCCACATAAACCAAATGCAGGAACGTATGGAGGCCATTATGCCCATAGTACGAGAGCACATGGAAAAGGCCCAACAGGATCAGAAGAATAGTTATAACAGGAACGCCAGGGTTCGGGTGTTTCAGCCTGGTGATAGAGTCCTAGTCCTTGTCCCCACCGTAGAAAATAAATTCCTAGCAACCTGGCATGGACCATATGAAATTATTGAAAGGGTAGGAGAAGTAAACTACAGGGTGAGACAGCCAGGCAGAAGGAGGCCTGAGCAAATTTATCATGTAAATCTACTTAAGCCATGGAAGGACAGGGAAGTCTTAGTTGCAGTGGAAGCCTCTACCTTTCCCCTAAAGGATAATGTTGAACCAGAGGTTAACATACCAGTAACCCTGTCCGTACACCAGACACGTGAGGTGAAGGAATTTATTAGATTAAATAAAGATGTGTTTTCTCCAAACCCAGGCAGAACAAATGTTATAAAACATGACATTATAACAGAACCAGGTAAAAGGATCTACCTCAAACCTTATAGAATACCTGAAGCTCGCAGGGAGGCAGTTAGGGCAGAAGTTAAAAAAAAATGCTACACCTTGGGGTAATTGAAGAGTCATGCAGTGATTGGAGTAGCCCTATTGTACTTGTACCAAAACCGGATGGTACAATAAGATTTTGTAATGATTACCGTAAATTGAATGCCATCTCAAAATTTGATTCATATCCCATGCCCAGAGTTGATGAGCTAGTAGAAAGACTGGGGAAAGCCCGTTACCTCACTACACTTGATTTAACCAAGGGATACTGGCAGGTTCCACTAACAGAGCGAGCGAAAGAAAAAAACTGCTTTTTCTACCCCCGACGGTGTTTTTCAATATAAGGTTTTACCTTTTGGGTTACATGGGGCCCCTGCCACCTTTCAAAGGATGATGGACAGGATATTGAAACCACATATGCGTTATGCAGCTGCATATTTGGATGACGTAGTCATACATAGTGAAGACTGGGAATCTCACCTTCCAAAAGTGCAAGCCGTGTTAAATTCAATTCGAGATGCTGGGTTAACGGCTAACCCAAGTAAATGTACAATTGGCCTAGAGGAAGCCAAATACTTGGGGTATTCTATTGGAAGGGGTTTAGTGAAACCTCAGCAGGCAAAAATAGAAGCCATACGCAATTGGCCACAACCAGCCACTAAGAAACAGGTGAGAACATTCCTTGGTCTAATCGGTTATTACCGGAGGTTCATCTCTGAATTTGCTACAATTGCAAGTCCTTTAATTGACCTGACAAAAGCAAAAGCCCCGGTGTTGGTAAAATGGTCCCCAGAAACTGAGAAAGCATTCAAAAAGTTGAAAGAAATCATCTGTACCCAACCAGTGTTAGTAACCCCTGACTTCTCCAAAGAATTCATTTTGCAGACAGATGCATCTGATGTTGGACTGGGGGCAGTCCTTTCTCAGGAAAGCCGAGGGGAAGAGCACCCGATCTTGTACATAAGCAGGAAGCTTAACCCACACGAAAGGAATTACTCTATTGTAGAGAAAGAGTGCCGTGCTATAAAGTGGGCGGTAGACCATCTTAAATATTACCTGCTAGGGAGAAAGTTTAGACTGGTAACTGACCACGCACCACTTACATGGATGTGCCAGAACAAAGAGAAAAAACAGTAGAGTAACACGCTGGTTTCTGAGTTTGCAACCCTATCACTTTTCCGTAGAACACAGGGCTGGATGCAAACAGGGGAATGCTGATGGGCTCTCAAGAATGCACTCGCTGATGTCTATGGTCGCTCACCCCATCAGGTCTGAGCTGGGGGGGAGGATGTGTGACAGAAAGCAAGGAATGATAATGGAGGGAGTGTACATTTCACCTTATATTTTGCAGGGTGGTTACCCTCAATAGTTTACTAGCCCCAGGGAGATGTATTGTTAATAATGTAATTATTAATGTCTGTTGTTATTTGTGTGTTTTGGGTCCCTGGGGTGGAGCATTTGGAGAGTAGGGCGGGCCAGTGCTCCACTCCACAGTTTATGAGCAGCCGAAGACCAGCAGGTGGGAATCCAGTCCGGAGATTATCGGATACTCTCCTAGCACTCACCTGCATCCACTAATTAATGGGAGAGGCAGTTAGGTAGCCTTCTGGTCTCAGTGCAAAGGAGAGATCATTTGGCTCCCAGAGAGAGAGAGGGAGAGAGCTGCCAACATACTGAATGCTGCCAATATAATTTGCAATTGTGTTATTTTGTTTTGTTGGAACGGATAAGCCGTCCAACTGCAGTTAGGTTGGATTACCCTGTATTAGTTAGTGCTCACAAGAGCGAGGCTTTTTGTTTTGGTTTATTTATTTTCTGTAATGCCTGTGGCGACGAAATAAAACAGGCCCAGCCTTTTATTTTACCCTCCTCGTGTCTGAGACGTCTCTGCAGCCTAATAGACTGTGTGTAAGTAAAGATTCCCGGACAGAGTACCAAAGTGAAGGGGTATTCTGTCACAATATATAGATAGATATGGGTGTGTATATATATATATATATATATATATATATTCAGTTATTTGTGACGGGGCACACATTAGGGGTCTATTCATTATGTTTCAACTGCTCAGCTTCATGTTTTGTGAATGGATCCACCATGTAGCCATTAGCTCGCCAATTGTTCCCATCTTTAAATGTAAAAACTGCTAAAATTGTTAACATATGTATTTCAATGAGAAAAATATGGGTGGTCTCAATATATACTCCTTTCTTTGCATTGATGGATATAGGTGTTACCTGCTGGTAGGTTGGTAATTGTTGGTGGAGAGGTTGATTTAGGTGATGGAAGTGACGGTTTGCGGAATGTAACTGATCCAGACCAAGTTCCATATTTCAATGACTTCACTCCGTTCCTCGTGGAGTCCTTGTAGCTGGCCTGACCTGGCTTCTTCTCAGCAATGACTATTCCGCCACTATTGCTTAGATACCCAGAATGAATTGCTGCTTGGCAAAGGGAAGAATCCTAGAGGAAAACAGACTTAAGCTTAGTTCCACCTGAATTTACTAAAACATAAATTCAACTCTCTTGGTTTTATTGTATCTCTAGTTTGGTTTCTAAGGATTAGAGTTATCCTTATTTACATGTAGGCTTAATTTTCAGCAGCATAAAGCCAGAGATAACCTGCCATGTCTCGCAGTTGAAAGGCATTGTAACTTGCCGGCGGCAGCACACTGTTGAACCCCATCTGCCTCTGCAGAAGCAATATCAGCATTATTGGCCCCCAGCACTTGCCAGTTTGCCAGATGGCCAGTCCTGGCCTGATTGTGTGAAACATAAATATTAACTGAAACTGTTAAAAATGAAGATATAGTTGTTTTTTTATCAATTAACATCAATATGGATACAAAGGTAATATTGATGGCTAAATATAGGTTTCTTACATCTGTATAGAAATCGGATCCCCAAACATGTCCTTCCTCATCCAAACATCCAGCTGCACAGAGGACTCTGATACATTAAAAGAAATGATTATTTATTTATTTATTTTTTGAGTTGTTCTAAACTGTTTTACTAAAACAAGCATATGTGGTCCTTATTGATTAATCTGAATGAATAAGTTAAATAGGGCAAATAAACTGGTTTTAAAGAACAGAGGTTTAAATGGAAAAAGACTGCACAGTTTTTCTATGCTCATTTGGGGCGATGGTGGATTCATGGGTTTCAACCACTTTTGCATCTCAAGAACCTGCTTTATTATTGAATATGACTCCACTATGAAGTCTGGAGGGACATAATAATTTGTATGGTGCGTTTGGGAGACAAAAGAAGAAACAATTGCAATCCCTGATTGTATTATCAGTCATTCCCTTTCCTTTGGTGCGAATGATGACACTGCCAGAAACTCTCTATAGCAGTGATCCCTGTTGGAATCCCTGATGACTCCCTCTAGCCCATTGTCCGATAGCACCATCAGTGGTACTTTTGGGCTACAGGAGAGATCCCTGAGGTCTATAAATGGCTCTCTGGTTACACAAAGGAAATGGTCAAATGTAAAAATATATTTACAAATGTTAAAAAGTAAAAATATACTAAAATATACACAAACATTTCACAGCCCTTCCACAGTGAAAAAATGTAGTATGTAAGGTAGACCTTTGACTTTTTAAAACAACAACAAAATGTTGTGGCGTATTACTGTATTTTTTATGGCAATGGCACCTAACCGTTGGAAAATGTTATCAATGAAAAGCCCCATCTCTCCTTGAAAAAGCAGCATATGATTTGTGTGGGTACTTTAAGTATGGAAAAGGGAAAATGTTCATGAATGAATAACAGGTTATGTTGGGAAACTTACTCCGTGATAGGTTCCTTTAATTGGTCAGCAATCATAGAACAGGGAGCTGAAACTGCAGTAAAAACATAGCAAACCGTCATCTCTTATAAATCAGTGTTCTGGAACACAAGCAATAAATCAACCCGTTTCAAGCTGAATACAAATGCAGCAAACTATCGAGTAAAATGGCATATTTTCAAACAAAGTAAAGTATATCGGGAACAGCTCTGGACAAATGTCAGCCTAATGTTTGGGATGGTCCTCACTCTTTTTTTAAATTTTAAACAATTTTTAACAATTGCAACACATGTTTATTTTGTATTTGGTGAAGGAAATTCTAAGCTGGGGCAGTTTCTGTCTAAAATCTAAATGAACATTAAGTAGAAGTACATAAAGATGTAATGTAAGATATGAAAATAGGACAATTTCATATGGCTGCAGAATTTATTAGAAACAATAACATCTGATTTTGTTTGTTGGTAGATCAGTTACCATTTACAAAGAAGAGCGTTCTCTCATTCTCGTGAGCAACACCTGATATTTTGAGTATAATTATAAAGGTAGGCTAAAGGTTAAATGGAAACTACCTTTGGGTGGGCTTGGTGTTGGTTCTGACGAGGCTGCAGTTGGATCTGTTGATGGTGATCTAATGACAAATGACAATGAGGCAGCTCCAAAAGGTTGTGTTCTTATTCCATGCCTTATGGATTCTCTATAACTGTTTTGTCCTGGTTTTATCTCCACTATTGCCCTTCCTCCAAAGCTGGTCAGCATTCCTGCATGTATTGCAGCTCTACAGATTGAAGAATCCTAAGACAGAAACATTTTCAGGAAAGGTTTTTCATAAGATGTCCAATTAAAATAAAAATCAAAGCTAACGTTCTAACTTACAATGGAATATATTTCAGTGCCCCACACAGTCCCAGGCTGATTCAGGCATTCTGCTGGACATATTACTCTACAAAAGAAAATGCAATTATTTAGGATGCTTGTAAGTAAGAATTTGAGTGGGCCAAATAATGTAATGTAAGCATACCAGGCCTTATACTTACTCAGTAATTGAGTGAGTTAATTGTTTTCCAGATGAGGAACATTGGCTTCTGACAACTAAAGGCAGATTAAAAGAAAGTGTGTGATATTTTTGCAGCTATAACAATTCCAAGATTTCCTTCTAACAAGCTGTGCGTTCCGTGTTACCTGGTGGTGATTTGGAAGGTGTTTCAGGACTTGTGGAAGGAGGTTGAACTTGTGGTGATGTGTAAAACATAAATGATCCAGACCACACTCCATATTTGTCGGATTTGACCCCATTCCTTGTAGATTCCTCATAGTTTCCTAGACCTGGCATCTTCTGCATTATAACTCTTCCACCACCATTGGTTATTCTGCCATCATGAATAGCGGCTCGACAAATGGAGGAGTCCTAAATAAAACACCCAAATACAGAAAGCAAGTGTACTTTGTTATCATACTAAAATGGTTTATTATTTTTCTTTTTATTATAATAAAACTAAACAACATAGTACAGTCAACATTAGAAGAGTAAGACTATTCTTACATCTGTGTAAGTACCAGTTCCCCAAACGTTGCCTTTCTCGTTCATACATCCAGCAGGACAAATCACTCTAGAACAAAAAAGGGGGAAAGAATTACATACATTAATTATTTTCTCATCCAGGTCTATTCACAAAGATTTGAGTTGCCAGTTGAAGCAACAGCTAGTCACAAAAGTTGGGTTGATTGGTGTCAGGTTGGACATTGTTGGACAGTCTCCTGTCAAGTTCTGATAAGTTGCTGTTGGATCAAAACTGACTTCTTTTAAGTCGATTTTTCGAGTTTGTGAGTCAAACTGATGTCATGTCAGTGGTCTAGTCTGTTATGTGAGTCTGTCAGAGCCAGTGGTTTTGTTGGGTAGGCTTATTGAGTTAAATGGAATTCCACCTCCATTATTTGAATTGATTTTGTCAAGTTGAAGTCCCTTTTCAACTTAATTTCCAACTCAGCTAAAGTTGAGTTCTTGAGCTTCTACTCTACTAAATGTGACCGTGAATTTAACAAATTTCTTTATTGATATATGCTCAAGAGAGAAGGTCTATTCGGAGGGATTCAAATCCATTATGGCACCTAATTCCAGTACCACACCTGGAAATGAACCTTATAACCTAAGCCAATGTATAACTGAGAAATACATATTTTTTAAAAATGTTTATGTACACTTTCACATAATTACTTTGGAAATAAGACTTACTCTGCCATTGGTTCAGCTAATTGGTTTCCAGCTATGGAACATGGAACTGGAACTGTAACAAAAAAGTCACATGTCTGTAATGGTTAAAATATAATGAGCATTCTGTTTGGGTGTGTAGATTAAGGTGAAAAAAAAAGAAAAAGAAAGCAATATAATGTTATATATTAAAATTTTTAATGGAGTGGGCTGGGTGAAGGCATACGACCAGGGGAGTGGGCATCCCAAGGCTCAATATACTATTTGATTTTGTTCACTCAGATTTTGCATGGAATCTATCAGTTATAGAGAAGTATTGTTGTAGGTTTCTCAAGAGAAGTCTTTGTGCAAAAATAATAATCATACAAATATACAATCTATAAAAACTACAAACATTTTTGACATACATATGTTAACCAAATTTTGGCACTATGCTAATAACATATATTATTTGCATTGATGGGTATAAGTGTTACCTGCTGGTAACATTGTTGGCAGAGAGGTTGAAGCAGGTGATGGAAGCGATGGTTTGCGGAATGTAACTGATCCAGACCAAGTTCCATATTTCATCGATTTCACTCCATTCCTAGTGGATTCCATATAGCTGGCCTGACCTGGCTTCTTCTGTGCAATAACAATTCCTCCGCTATCGTTTAGATGCCCGGAATGAATTGCTGCTTGGCAAAGGGAAGAATCCTAAAGGGGACCGAAATTATTATGTTCAGTTCCATCTGACTTTATTAAATAGCTACATTAAAACATATGTTCTTATTTAGATTTAGGATTCGATTTCAGTAGACCCATCCTGGTTATTTTAGAGACAGCCTGGCAAGGATTTCAGTTGAAGGACATTGGTGCTTTAGTGTTAGAGGTTCACATGTGACATCAGTGACAAGAAGAGGGGCTAGGTATATACAGGACTAGGTGACACTACACAGTTATATATATATATATATGACTTTATTAACAATCATTTCATACTAAAATATTTTCTTACATCTGTGTAGATGTCTGATCCCCAAACCTTTCCTGCCTCATCCAAACATCCAGCTGGACAGAAGACTCTGAACAAGTCAGAAAAAATATAGTTAATAGTAATAGTTAATAATTGATTAGAAAGCTTATTATATCATAATTAATTATAATACTGAGAATAGTTTCTCCATATGGGGTTGATGTGGGCGCAGGACTAAATATGGGCAAGTGAATGCCCAGGGCACCAAGTTATAGATTATGGCTACGTTTGGATACTATCTGCTCCTACTGTGATAACATTTGATTTTATGAACATTATTCTTAAACATGCTTGTCTCCAAGTGCCACTCACATATAAATTTGCTTAATATGCTTAAAGAAAACAAACTCTAGTTAGCATATCTAGAGGTCTTGCTTGTGGTAACCAGGTGCCCACTGTTTTCAGCTTATATATTAGGCAAATATTCCCTTGTAGTGTATGACTTTAGAAAAGTGACTTTAACACGTGAGAATACGTTAGCAGCTGTGATGTTTTGAGGTTCATCTATTTCAGTAAATAATTATCTTTTCCATGAAACTTACTCTGTGATCTGTTCCGTTAACTTGCCAGCAGTCATGGTGCATTTTGCAGAAACTACAAAATTAAAGCAAACGCTGCTCAGTACATTGCGCCTGTATTGCATGTATAAAGTGGATATAAAGGTGATAATTGTTAACCTTATTTGCATGCGCCTACCCAGAATCCTTTGTGGTTGTGGCAGCACCATGAGTTTTGTCTAAAGGCTGTCTTGTACAGCGGGCAATTACTTTCAAGGGATCCATGTATAAAGTGGATATAGAGGCAAAGGTGATAATTGTTGAGCTTATTTGCATGCGCCTACCCAGAATCCCTTGTGGTTATGGCAGCACCATGAGATTTCTGAGGGAAAAACAAGCCTTCTGGCTTGTCTGGTGTTTGTAGATGAGTGTTTAATAATGCTTCTATTACCCCATTAAATTACCTGGTACTTCCCGGTTGGGTGTCACCCACAGAACGGTATGTACCAGGTACGTCATCACTGATGCGTGATCCAGCGTCGCTATGAATGCTGGGATCGCAAGGGGCGGCTGCTACTGACCTCTGGGCGTCCCCAGTGATCCGTAGCAGCCACTTCCCCTCAATTCCGTGCACGTGATCGCTTTGAAGAGACTCACGAGCACGGAATTAAAATATTTAAATAAAACTGCGGTCTTCAAGGGAAGACGCAGTACGAGAACGCCGGTCCTGAAGGGGTTAAATGTAAGGGTTTCCATCACTTTTATCCACCATAACTTATGTAATAATTACATAAGAAAGATAACGCTTTGATATCAATGATTATGCTCCAAGCACAAAAATGCTGATTTTATGTATTAAGTAAACGTATAGCATATGTTACCCCTCGGTATTCCGGGAGGCAGTTCTGGAATTTTAGCTGAAGGTGGAGCTGGGAACTCGGTGAACATAAATGATCCAGGCCAGGACCCAAATTTAATGGACTTTACGCCATTCCTTGTCGATTCGTCATAGCTGTCCAGACCTGGCATCTTCTTCATAGTCACTATTCCTCCGTCATTAGTCATGTGTCCGCCATGGATAGCGGCTCGACAAATAGAAGAATCCTGAAGAAAAAAATGTAAAACCATAAGACAGGTGAAATGAAACATCTCATGGAAAAATAATCGTATGGGGCAATACAGAACCATATACAGAAAAGTAGTTTAGTATTGACGCAAAAGTGGGTTCTATTTAATTTTTTGTCGAGCCATTGTAGGCAGTCATATGTTATTTTAGGTAATTTTCCCTGCTGGAACACACATACTGAGCTGGTTCTTTGTGGTAATGATAATGAAGTCCAGTTTTTCTAATTAAGCCTTTTTTCTTTAGAGTTTCATGAGTCAGAGGGACCATCTGAATGATTAAGTCACAAGCCGTATAATAAGAAGTCACTGTTGGTCTGTTAGAAAAGTAGACTAAGATCAGATCTAGAACCTGTACTGGGCTGGGGTAGTAGAATCGGCCCTGGCCCTGGCCAGCACCAATAAATCACATGCTAAAGGGAGGTAAATTACTTACAACTAGTATTGTTTTAAAACAGACAAGATATTATTAAAAACTCTTGCACATGCAAAAATATTCTTATCTTACATCTGTGTAGATATCAGAACCCCAAACTCTGCCGTTCTCATTCAGACATCCTGCCGGGCATATAACACTAGAAAAAAAGGATCCTTTCTGTAATCTATTTGCATTTCTGATATAAATAATGTACTTATGATTTAAAAAAAAAAAAAACACTTACTTTGCAATTGACTCGGATATAAGTCTCCCAGGCATGGAGCACGGGACAGAAACTGCAATAAAAAAACATCTTATTATATTACATTAGTTGTAATAGTAGTGTGGCAATATTTTACTATAATTTCTTTTTACATATGAATCCAAGAGGTTGTCAAAAAATACTTAATTCCACAGACATATTAAATGGAACGGGGACCCAAATATCTGTATAAAAATCTTCTTTATTATAATCACATAGTATTCAATAGGAGATCGAAAGGTAATGCCAATGACCTTGTATGCTCTAAGAACACCACCTGAAGCGTTTCATCCAGTTATTGGACCTAATCATAGGCAACGAGGTTGTGATCATAATAAATCACAGATACAGATATTTAAGTCCCCGTTCCAATTTATACTTTATCTGTGTCTTTTTTTTTACAACCTCTTGGATTAATATGTAATTTTTGGTCCATATGGACTCACTGGATGGGCTGAGTTCCCAATGGAAACTCCGACTAAAAGTGGAGCGACAGCATTGAACAGAGTAGACGCTGGATTAAGGTTGGTTATATATCCCCAAAAGCGGGATATAGCACAAGTTCCTGGAGTTGCCTTGCCTATTCACTGAAGACAGAGTTGGCAGGAAAGTTTGAAGGAGAGTTGTGGTTTTTAACCCTGTTACTTTTTTATTCACTATGGAAGGCTACCAATAGCAGGTTTCTCCAGCAAGAATGGCTGAACAGACCCTGTATAATGCATAACTTTATGTGTAAAGGGCACTCTTCTTAGTGAATTGACCCCATATCAAGGCTCCCAAGAAAACATCCAAATCCACTACTACTTTTCGTGGGTATACATTTTGTCAATGAGCATGAACGGATACCAAAATGCGTCGTACACAGTTGCATAATGTAAATTAAAATGAAAAAGAAAAAAGTATGGGGGACACAGTATAAACAAGCTAAAGATAAGAAGAGCAGATGGAAATGATGATCAGGACAAGCAAATAAATGGACAGCTGTGATAGGAATACATTAGGAGAGTAAATGTTCTATTTGAAGGGCAAATGTGTAATTGGATATGGAGAGAGAATATTTAGGGTGAAGAAAGTGATGGGTATTCCGGATAAGAGCTGAGAAAGATAACAAGGAATAAGGTATGTGGGGGGATAATAAGAATGTAAGGGGTAACTATGTATGTTGCTTCATAATATAACTGTGGCAATTGAACTTCTCCTTACGTATTGCTCTCAGCATCTGATAATTATTTCTTTCTATTAAGTTACCCCTCACCTACCAAGAGCTCATAATGATCAGTCCCCCCATTATCTCATTTATGTACTATTGTTTAGTTGCTGATTGTTGCTGCAATGTATTCTGGTCTAAGTTAACTAGGGTGGCAGGTCCAGAGGGGAGGCAGTTCCTTTGCTGTAAAACTGGTTGGTGGGTGGCAGATTGCCCTCTTTGGCGATTGGGTCCACTGGTTAAAAATAAATACCTGCTGGTTCTTTGGGCATTGTTGGTGGAGTATACGATGGTTTATTAGGTAGTTCTGGCCTTGTAGCAGAAGATGGACCTGGTAAGTTATGCAATGTAAATGATTTCGACCAGATTCCATATTTCAGTGTTTTGACCCCATTATTAGCAGATTCCTTGTAGCTGTCCTGGCCAGGCATTTGCTGCAACATCACCATTCCTCCATCATTTGTTATCTTCCCAGCATGGATAGCAGCTCGGCAAATAGAGGAGTCCTAAGTATACACAAAATTAACTTTTATTTTTCCTTCTCCTATAAGATTCTGTGACTTGAGTCCGATATATATATATATATTCATCCCTATATATATATATATATATATATATATATATATATATATATATATATATAGGGATGATATATAGGGATATATATATATATATATATAGGGATGAATGTGTTTGTTGTGGATGCATATTTACATATGATGTTTTAGTAAGATTTTAATGATATGGAAGAGCAGGCTAAGAATACATATTGGATGTTCTGTCATTATAAAGTCGAGAAAACAAATATACAAATACAATTCATATGTAACAAATATACAAATACAATTCATATGTAACAAATATACAAATAAAATTCATATGTACATTTGTTACAGCGAGATTCCACTTACACTTGTATAAATCTCTGATCCCCAAACATTCCCTTTCTTCTCTCGGCATTCTGCTGGGCATACGACTCTAGAAAAAAAAAGCATTATAATTTTTTTTTCCCCCCGACATAAAAAGAAAAAAGTAACAGGGGGCGTTAAAGATACTAACATGTGCACATTTATGAAACCTAGGCTTTAAACTGTAGTAATTCCCAGTTAATCGTGGATTGGTAATGTGCATTTGAAACTCACAGTGTGATAGGATCCATCAACTGATCAGCAGACATTGAACATGAAGCCGATACTGCAAAGAAAAAACAAGCCAATACACGTTCATTTATTCTAAAGGGTCAATAACGCCAAGATAGATTTTATAGGGCAACAATGGGCATATTGTAGGCATATTATATGTTTTCATGTCTTTATTGAACACATAGTGTAAACATTCAGAGTGCAGGGTAGAAAAAAATGATGTGAACCCCTAGGATAATGATGCTTGCTAAAACTACTTGGAGCCAAGTGTCAGCTAACTTGGAGCCCTATCAATGAAATGACATTGGATGGGTTTGTCAGAACTGTTCTGCCCTATATAAACACAAACCTCAAGATCTTTGAAGACATAGGACTAAGAATAGTTGACTTGCATAAACTGGCCACTGTTGCTGCAAATACACACACACACACACATATATATATATATATATAAACACACATTGTGACTTGTGACTGTTGGGGAAAAAAACAACCATTTCAGATAACTGCACTCATAATTCAAACCAAGGAATCTAAACTTTGTAAACATAATACAACAAGTCTCTTCCAAGACAAATGAAAGTTGTGTCAATGCTGTTTATAAACAGGTCTATGAATATAGATTTAAAATACTATATTACATATGTATATGTTTTTCTTTATAAAGATATATTTAAGGATATCAGTTTTAAATGTTCAGTTTCCTCAAGTCAACTCACATGACTTAACTACATATTTTCTTGAGCCAGCTCACCCCTCATTGTAGGAATAATATTCTAGACTTCGCTCTCCATAAAGCATAATAAAGTGGATACATTTTACCAGCAACTTTCCTGCAAACTACACTGTGATCCCCTATTTTATTAAATATACCCCTAAGAACACGCCTTCCATTAAACTGATAAAAGGGTGCTGCAATATCCCCAAAGCTGACCTTGTGGTAGTTTTTCTGATGGTTCTGTTGCTTTAGTGGGTTGTACAGATTTTGTAGGTTCTGTAGGTTTGGCAGGTTCTGAAGGCTTTGTGGGATCTCTTGGTTTGGTAGTGTCTGTAGGTTTTGTAGGATCTTTAGACTTTGAAGGTTCTTTTGGTTTTGTGGAATCTGTAGGCTTTGTGTCTTCTGAGGGCTTTGTTGCGTCCTCTGGTTTTTTAGAGTCAGCAGGTTTGGAAGGTTCCCTCTGTTTCCCAGGATCTGATGATTTTGTAGGCTCTGATGGTTTAGAAGGTTGTTTGGATCCTGTTGGTGTGCTGTCTTCTTGATGCTTTGTTGGTACCTTATATTGTGTGGATTCTGTTGGCTTTGTGGGCTCTGTAGGCTCTCTTGTTTTGGTATCTCCTACAGGCTTTGTGGGTACCTGGTCAGATGGACTGGAAGGTGATTGCGGCTCTCTTACAGATGATTTATCTGGGGTTGTGTGGAATATAAATGATCGAGGCCAGGATCCATACTTATTTGACTTCACTCCATTCTTTGTAGATTCTTCGTAGCTCTCCAGACCCGGTGCTTTCTTCATAACAACTTTTCCTCCATCGTTGGTTATTATTCCAAAATGGATAGCAGCTTTGCAGATGGAGGAATCCTGAGAAACAAAATATGAGGACAGACAAAATTTTTTACGTTTTATACTTTCATTTTGATTCAATTATTGAAAAATGTAAAACAAGTGTTTGTTTGCCATATTTTACCTCTGTGTAGACAGCAGATCCCCACACATTGCCTTTCTCATTCAAACATCCAGGAGGGCATATCACTCTACAATACACAGAAAACAGATTTGTTTTCTACTTAAAAGTAGTTAGAAAATGGCTGACATTGTTAACTTCATTAATGTTTGGTTAATTGGATATATTAGTTTAATGTAAAAGTTTTTGTATTATTTCATACAACATGTTTACCAGTCAGTTGCTTCCAGCCCCATCTATAATCATCTATTTTACCTAAAACTTACTCTGCCATTGGTTCAGTTATCTGATCCCCAGCCATGGAGCACGGAGCAGACACTGCAAGAAAATGAAAGATTAAATGCATACATTTTTAAATATTTTGAGAATATTTGACTCTGTTGTGAATGTTTCTTAAAATAGAATTAATACAAGTTCTAAAGCTTCTTAAAGCAGCGTGGAGGTCGTGGAGGGAATGGAATAATTGGTATGTACAACAAATTAATTATCCAGAAATAAGACGTCTTAAAAAAAATACTAAGAAAAAAAAGCAATTTTACCAGCAGGTAGACTTGAAGTGGGTTCTAGAGAGGGTTCCGTCACCTCTTCAGATACTGATCTCACAATAAATGACCAAGAGGCAGCACCAAAAGGCCTTGATCTTACTCCATTCCGTATGGATTCTCCATATTTCTTTAATCCAGGTCGCTTCTCCACTATTATTAAACCGCCATCCTTAGAAAGTAGTCCTGCATGCATTGCAGAGTGGCAGATGGATGATTCCTGAGGTTCAAACACGGTATTTAAAATAGGAAAACTCACACTTGTATTTCTTTTATAAGCTAGTGTAATTATAACAAGGATAATGTTTGGACTTACAATCATGTAGACGTCACTTCCCCATACAACGCCTGGTACATTGTGACATCCAGGGGGACAAATCACTCTAGAAAAGGCCAAACATAGTTGAATATTTTAATTAGATAATAGCAGAAAAATACATGAATTCACATTAAGAAAAGGCTTCTACGTACTTGGTTACTGGGCGAGACAACTGCTTTGCAGAAGAGGTACACTGACTTGTGACTGTTGGGGGAAAAACAACCATTTCAGATAACTGCACTCATAATTCTTTTGCATAAAAATCCAAGAATCTAAACTTTGTAAACATAATATAACAAGTCTCTTCCAAGACAAATGAAAGATGTGTCAATGCTGTTTATAAACAGGCCTGCGAGGATAGATTTAAAATACTCTATTACATATGTATATGTATTTCTTTATGATGATATATTTAAGGATACCAGTTTTAATGTTTAATTTCCTGAAGCCATCTCATATGACATAACTAAATGTTTTGCTGAGCCAGCTCACCCCTTATTGTAGGAATAACATTCTAGACTTCGATCTCCATAAAGCATAATAAAGTGGATACATTTTACCAGCAACTTCCCTGCAAACTATGCTGTGATCCCCTATTTTATTAAATATACCCCTAAGAACACGCCTTCCATTAAACTGATAAAAGGGTGCTGCAATATCCCCAAAGCTGACCTGGTGGTAGTTTTTCTGATGGTTCTGTTGCTTTAGTGGGTTGTACAGATTTTGTAGGTTCTGTAGGTTTGGCAGGTTCTGAAGGCTTTGTGGGATCTCTTGGTTTGGTAGTGTCTGTAGGTTTTGTGGGATCTTTAGACTTTGACGGTTCTTTAGGTTTTGTGGAATCTGTAGGCTTTGTGTCTTCTGAGGGCTTTGTTGCGTCCTCTGGTTTTTTAGAGTCAGCAGGTTTGGAAGGTTCCCTCTGTTTCCCAGGATCTGATGATTTTGTAGGCTCTGATGGTTTAGAAGGTTGTTTGGATCCTGTTGGTGTGCTGTCTTCGTGATGCTTTGTTGGTACCTTATATTGTGTGGATTCTGTTGGCTTTGTGGGCTCTGTAGGCTCTCTTGTTTTGGTATCTCCTACAGGCTTTGTGGGTACCTGGTCAGATGGACTGGAAGGTGATTGCGGCTCTCTTACAGATGATTTATCTGGGGTTGTGTGGAATATAAATGATCGAGGCCAGGATCCATACTTATTTGACTTCACTCCATTCTTTGTGGATTCTTCGTAGCTCTCCAGACCCGGTGCTTTCTTCATAACAACTTTTCCTCCATCGTTGGTTATTATTCCAAAATGGATAGCAGCTTTGCAGATGGAGGAATCCTGAGAAACAAAATATGAGGACAGACAAAAAATTTAACGTTTTATACTTTGATTTTGATTCAATTATTGAAAAATGTAAACCAAGTGTTTGTTTGCCATATTTTACCTCTGTGTAGACAGCAGATCCCCACACATTGCCTTTCGCATTCAAACATCCAGGAGGGCATATCACTCTACAATACACAGAAAACAGATTTGTTTTCTACCCAAAAGGTGTTAGAAAATGGCTGACATTGTTAACTTCATTAATGTTTGGTTAATTGGATATACTTCTTTAATATAAAAGTTTTTGTATTATTTCATACAACATGTTGACCAGTCGGTGACTTCCAGCCCCATCTACAATCATCTATTTCACCTAAAACTTACTCTGCCATTGGTTCAGTTATCTGATCCCCAGCCATGGAGCACGGAGCAGACACTGCAAGAAAATGAAAGATAAATGCATACATTTTTAAATATTTTGAGAATATTTGACTCTGTTGTGAATGTTTCTTATAATAGAATTAATACAAGTTCTAAAGCTGCTTAAAGCAGCGTGGAGGTCGTGGAGGGAATGGAATAATTGGTATGTACAACAAATTCATCATACAGAAATAAAACGTCTTGAGAAAAATATTAAAAAAAAAAAAGTAATTTTACCAGCAGGTAGACTTGAAGTGGGTTCTAGAGAGGGTTCTGTCACCTCTTCAGATACTGATCTCACAATAAATGACCAAGAGGCAGCACCAAAAGGCCTTGATCTTACTCCATTCCGTATGGATTCTCCATATTTGTTTAATCCAGGTCGCTTCTCCACTATTATTAAACCGCCATCCTTAGAAAGTAGTCCTGCATGCATTGCAGAGTGGCAGATGGATGATTCCTGAGGTTCAAGCATGGTATTAAAAATGGGAAAACTCAAACTTGTGTTTCTTGTATGAGCTAGTGTAACTATAACAAAGATGGTGTTTGGACTTACAATCATGTAGACGTCACTTCCCCATACAACGCCTGGCACATTGTGACATCCAGGGGGACAAATCACTCTAGAAAAGGCCACACATAGTTGAATATTTGATGTGGATAATAGCAAAAAAAATACATGAATTCACATTAAGAAAAGGCTGATACGTACTTGGTTACTGGGCGAGACAACTGCTTTGCAGATGAGGTACACTGACTTGTGACTGTTGGGGAAAAAACAACCATTTCAGAAAACTGCACTCATAATTCATTTGCATAAAAAATCAAATAATCTAAACTTTGTAAACATAATATAACAAATCTCTTCCAAGACAAATGAAAGATGTGCCAGTGGTGTTTATAAACAGGCATATGAGTATAGATTTCAAATAATCTATTACATATGTATATGTATTTCTTTATGATGATATATTTAAGGATACCAGTTTTAATGTTTAATTTCCTGAAGCCATCTCATGTGACATAACTACATGTTTTGCTGAGCCAGCTCACCCCTCATTGTAGGAATAACATTCTAGACTTCGCACTCCATAAAAAATAATAAAGTGGATACATTTTACCAGCAACATTCCTGCAAACTGCGCTGTGATCCTCTATTTTATTAAATATACCCCTAAGAACACGCCTTCCTTTAAACTGATAAAAGGGTGCTGCAATATCCCCAATGCTGACCTGGTGGTAGTTTTTCTGATGGTTCTGTTGCTTTAGTGGGTTGTACAGATTTTGTAGGTTCTGTAGGTTTGGCAGATTCTGAAGGCTTTGTGGGATCTCTTGGTTTGGTAGTGTCTGTAGGTTTTGTAGGATCTTTAGACTTTGAAGGTTCTTTTGGTTTTGTGGAATCTGTAGGCTTTGTGTCTTCTGAGGGCTTTGTTGCATCCTCTGGTTTTTTAGAGTCAGCAGGTTTGGAAGGTTCCCTCTGTTTCCCAGGATCCGATGATTTTGTAGGCTCTGATGTTTTAGAAGGTTGTTTGGATTCTATTGGCGTGCTGTCTTCATGAGGCTTTGTTGGTACCTTATATTGTGTGGATTCTGTTGGCTTTGTGGGCTCTGTAGGCTCTCTTGTTTTGGTATCTCCTACAGGTTTTGTGGGTACCTGGTCAGATGGACTCGAAGGTGATTGTGGCTCTCTTACAGATGATTTATCTGGGGTTGTGTGGAATATAAATGATCGAGGCCAGGATCCATACTTATTTGACTTCACTCCATTCTTTGTGGATTCTTCGTAGCTCTCCAGACCCGGTGCTTTCTTCATAACAACTTTTCCTCCATCGTTGGTTATTATTCCAAAATGGATAGCAGCTTTGCAGATGGAGGAATCCTGAGAAACAAAATATGAGGGCAGACAAAAAAAATACATTTTATACTTTGATTTTGATTCAATTATTTAAAAATGTAAACCAAGTGTTTGTTTGCCATATTTTACCTCTGTGTAGACAGCAGATCCCCACACATTGCCTTTCTCATTCAAACATCCAGGAGGGCATATCACTCTGCAATACACAGAAAACAGATTTGTTTTCTACCCAAAAGGTGTTAGAAAATGGCTGACATTGTTAACTTCATTAATGTTTGGTTAATTGGATATACTTCTTTAATGTAAAGGTTTTTGTATTATTTCATATAACATGTTGACCAGTCGGTGACTTCCAGCCCCATCTACAATCATCTATTTCACCTAAAACTTACTCTGCCATTGGTTCAGTTATCTGATCCCCAGCCATGGAGCACGGAGCAGACACTGCAAGAAAATGAAAGATAAATGCATACATTTTTCAATATTTTGAGAATATTTGATTCTGTTGTGAATGTTTCTTATAATAGAATTAATACAAATTCCATAGCCTCTTAAAGCAGCGTGTAGGTGGGGGAGGGAATGGAATAATTGGTATGTACAACAAATTCATCATACAGAAATAAAACGTCTTGAGAAAAATACTAAAAAAAAAAAAGTAATTTTACCAGCAGGTAGACTTGAAGTGGGTTCTATAGAGGGTTCCGTCACCTCTTCAGATACTGATCTCACAATAAATGACCAAGAGGCAGCACCAAAAGGCCTAGATCTTACTCCATTCCGTATGGATTCTCCATATTTGTTTAATCCAGGTCGCTTCTCCACTATTATTAAACCGCCATCCTTAGAAAGTAGTCCTGCATGCATTGCAGAGTGGCAGATGGATGATTCCTGAGGTTCAAGCATGGTATTAAAAATGGGAAAACTCAAACTTGTGTTTCTTGTATGAGCTAGTGTAATTATAACAAGGATAATGTTTGGACTTACAATCATGTAGACGTCACTTCCCCATACAACGCCTGGCACATTGTGACATCCAGGTGGACAAATCACTCTAGAAAAGGCCAAACATAGTTGAATATTTGATGTGGATAATAGCAAAAAAATACATGAATTCACATTAAGAAAAGGCTTATACGTACTTGGTTACTGGGCGAGACAACTGCTTTGCAGAAGAGGTACACTGACTTGTGACTGTTGGGGAAAAAACAACCATTTCAGATAACTGCACTCATAATTCATTTGCATAAAAAATCAAATAATCTAAACTTTGTAAACGTAATATAACAAGTCTCTTCCAAGACAAATGAAAGATGTGCCAGTGGTGTTTATAAACAGGCCTGTGAGGATAGATTTCAAATAATCTATTACATATGTATATGTATTTCTTTATGATGATATATTTAAGGATTCCAGTTTTAATGTTTAATTTCCTGAAGCCATCTCATATGACATAACTACATGTTTTGCTGAGCCAGCTCACCCCTCATTGTAGGAATAACATTCTAGACTTTGCTATCCATAAAGCATAATAAAGTGGATACATTTTACCAGCAACATTCCTGCAAACTACGCTGTGATCCCCTATTTTATTAACTATACCCCTAAGAACACGCCTTCCATTAAACTGATAAAAGGGTGCTGCAATATCCCCAAAGCTGACCTGGTGGTAGTTTTTCTGATGGTTCTGTTGCTTTAGTGGGTTGTACAGATTTTGTAGGTTCTGTAGGTTTGGCAGGTTCTGAAGGCTTTGTGGGATCTCTTGGTTTGGTAGTGTCTGTAGGTTTTGTGGGATCTTTAGACTTTGAAGGTTCTTTTGGTTTTGTGGAATCTGTAGGCTTTAGGTCTGCTGAGGACATTGTTGCGTCCTCTGGTTTTTTAGAGTCAGCAGGTTTGGAAGGTTCCTTCTGTTTCCCAGGGTCTGATGATTTTGTAGGCTCTGATGCTTTAGAAGGTTGTTTGGATTCTGTTGGCGTGCTGTCTTTGTGAGGCTTTGTTGGTACCTTATATTGTGTGGATTCTGTTGGCTTTGTGGGCTCTGTAGGCTCTCTTGTTTTGGTATCTCCTACAGGTTTTGTGGGTACCTGGTAAGATGGACTGGAAGGTGATTGCGGGTCTCTTACAGATGATTTATCTGGGGTTGTGTGGAATATAAATGATCGAGGCCAGGATCCATACTTATTTGACTTCACTCCATTCTTTGTGGATTCTTCGTAGCTCTCCAGACCCGGTGCTTTCTTCATAACAACTTTTCCTCCATCGTTGGTTATTATTCCAAAATGGATAGCAGCTTTGCAGATGGAGGAATCCTGAGAAACAAAATATGAGGACAGACAAAAAAGAAATTATGTTTTATACTTTGATTTTGATTCAATTATTGAAAAATGTAAACCAAATGTTTGTTTGCCATATTTTACCTCTGTGTAGACAGCAGATCCCCACACATTGCCTTTCTCATTCAAACATCCAGGAGGGCATATCACTCTACAATACACAGAAAACAGATTTGTTTTCTACCCAAAAGGTGTTAGAAAATGGCTGACATTGTTAACTTCATTAATGTTTGGTAAATTGGATATATTTCTTTAATATAAAGGTTTTTGTATTATTTCATACAACATGTTGACCAGTCAGTGACTTTCAGCCCCATCTATAATCATCTATTTCACCTAAAACTTACTCTGCCATTGGTTCAGTTATCTGATCCCCAGCCATGGAGCACGGAGCAGACACTGCAAGAAAATGAAAGATAAATGCATACATTTTTCAATATTTTGAGAATATTTGACTCTGTTGTGAATGTTTCTTAAAATAGAATTAATACAAGTTCTAAAGCTTCTTAAAGCAGCGTGGAGGTGGTGGAGGGAATGGAATAATTGGTATGTACAACAAATTAATTATCCAGAAATAAGACGTCTTGAAAAAAATGCTAAGAACAAAGAGAGCGATTTTACCAGCAGGTAGACTTGAAGTGGGTTCTAGAGAGGGTTCTGTCACCTCTTCAGATGCTGATCTCACAATAAATGACCAAGAGGCAGCACCAAAAGGCCTTGATCTTACTCCATTCTGTATGGATTCTCCATATTTGTTTAATCCAGGTCGCTTCTCCACTATTATTAAACCGCCATCCTTAGAAAGTAGTCCTGCATGCATTGCAGAGTGGCAGATGGATGATTCCTGAGGTTCAAACATGGTATTAAAAATGGGAAAACTCACACTTGTATTTCTTTTATGAGCTAGTTTAATTATAACAAAGATGGTGTTTGGACTTACAATCATGTAGACGTCACTTCCCCATACAACGCCTGGCACATTGTGACATCCAGGTGGACAAATCACTCTAGAAAAGGCCAAACATAGTTGAATATTTGATGTGGATAATAGCAAAAAAATACATGAATTCACATTAAGAAAAGGCTGATACGTACTTGGTTACTGGGCGAGACAACTGCTTTGCAGAAGAGGTACACTGACTTGTGACTGTTGGGGAAAAAACAACCATTTCAGATAACTGCACTCATAATTCATTTGCATAAAAAATCCAAGAATCTAAACTTTGTAAACATAATATAACAAGTCTCTTCCAAGACAAATGAAAGATGTGTCAATGGTGTTTATAAACAGGCATATGAGTATAGATTTCAAATAATCTATTACATATCTATATGTATTTCTTTATGTTGATATATTTAAGGATACCAGTTTTAATGTTTAATTTCCTGAAGCCATCTCATGTGACATAACTACATGTTTTGCTGAGCCAGCTCACCCCTCATTGTAGGAATAACATTCTAGATTTTGCACTCCATAAAGCATAATAAAGTGAATACATTTTACCAGCAACTTCCCTGCAAACTACGCTGTGATCCCCTATTTTATTAAATATACCCCTAAGAACACGCCTTCCATTAAACTGATAAAAGGGTGCTGTAATATCCCCAAAGCTGACCTGGTGGTAGTTTTTCTGATGGTTCTGTTGCTTTAGTGGGTTGTACAGATTTTGTAGGTTCTATAGGTTTGGCAGGTTCTGAAGGCTTTGTGGGATCTCTTGGTTTGGTAGTGTCTGTAGGTTTTGTGGGATCTTTAGACTTTGAAGGTTCTTTTGGTTTTGTGGAATCTGTAGGCTTTGTGTCTTCTGAGGGCTTTGTTGCGTCCTCTGGTCTTTTAGAGTCAGCAGGTTTGGAAGGTTCCCTCTGTTTCCCAGGATCCGATGATTTTGTAGGCTCTGATGTTTTAGAAGGTTGTTTGGATTCTTTTGGCGTGCTGTCTTCATGATGCTTTGTTGGTACCTTATATTGTGTGGATTCTGTTGGCTTTGTGGGCTCTGTAGGCTCTCTTGTTTTGGTATCTCCTACAGGTTTTGTGGGTACCTGGTAAGATGGACTGGAAGGTGATTGCGGGTCTCTTACAGATGATTTATCTGGGGTTGTGTGGAATATAAATGATCGAGGCCAGGATCCATACTTATTTGACTTCACTCCATTCTTTGTGGATTCTTCGTAGCTCTCCAGACCCGGTGCTTTCTTCATAACAACTTTCCCTCCATCGTTGGTTATTATTCCAAAATGGATAGCAGCTCTGCAGATGGAGGAATCCTGAGAAACAAAATATGAGGACAGAGAAAATTTTTTACGTTTTATACTTTGATTTTGATTCAATTATTGAAAAATGTAAAACAAGTGTTTGTTTGCCATATTTTACCTCTGTGTAGACAGCAGATCCCCACACATTGCCTTTCTCATTCAAACATCCAGGAGGGCATATCACTCTACAATACACAGAAAACAGATTTGTTTTCTACTTAAAAGTTGTTAGAAAATGGCTGACATTGTTAACATAATTAATGTTTGGTTAATTGGATATATTTCTTTAATGTAAAAGTTTTTGTATTATTTCATACAACATGTTTACCAGTCGGTGACTTCCAGCCCCATCTACAATCATCTATTTCACCTAAAACTTACTCTGCCATTGGTTCAGTTATCTGATCCCCAGCCATGGAGCACGGAGCAGACACTGCAAGAAAATGAAAGATAAATGCATACATTTTTCAATATTTTGAGAATATTTGACTCTGTTGTGAATGTTTCTTAAAATAGAATTAATACAAATTCCATAGCCTCTTAAAGCAGCGTGGAGGTGGTGGAGGGAATGGAATAATTGGTATCTACAACAAATTAATTATCCAGAAAATAACACGTCTTGAAAAAAATGCTACGAACAAAGAGAGCGATTTTACCAGCAGGTAGACTTGAAGTGGGTTCTAGAGAGGGTTCCGTCACCTCTTCAGATGCTGATCTCACAATAAATGACCAAGAGGCAGCACCAAAAGGCCTTGATCTTACTCCATTCCGTATGGATTCTCCATATTTGTTTAATCCAGGTCGCTTCTCCACTATTATTAAACCGCCATCCTTAGAAAGTAGTCCTGCATGCATTGCAGAGTGGCAGATGGATGATTCCTGAGGTTCAAGCATGGTATTAAAAATGGGAAAACTCAAACTTGTGTTTCTTGTATGAGCTAGTGTAATTATAACAAGGATAATGTTTGGACTTACAATCATGTAGACGTCACTTCCCCATACAACGCCTGGCACATTGTGACATCCAGGTGGACAAATCACTCTAGAAAAGGCCAAACATAGTTGAATATTTTAATTAGATAATAGCAAAAAAATACATGAATTCACATTAAGAAAAGGCTTATACGTACTTGGTTACTGGGCGAGACAACTGCTTTGCAGAAGAGGTACACTGACTTGTGACTGTTGGGGAAAAAACAACCATTTCAGATAACTGCACTTATAATTATTTCGCATAAAAAATCCAAGAATCTAAACTTTGTAAACATAATATAACAAGTCTCTTCAAAGACAAATGAAAGATGTGTCAATGGTGTTTATAAACAGGCATATGAGTATAGATTTTAAAAAATCTATAACATATCTATGTGTATTTCTTTATGTTGATATATTTAAGGATACAAGTTTTAATGTTTAATTTCCTGAAGCCATCTCATGTGACATAAGTACATGTTTTGCTGAGCCAGCTCACCCCTCATTGTAGGAATAATATTCTAGACTTTGCTCTCCATAAAGCATAATAAAGTGGATACATTTTACCAGCAACATTCCTGCAAAGTACGCTGTGATCCCCTATTTTATTAACTATACCCCTAAGAACACGCCTTCCATTAAACTGATAAAAGGGTGCTGCAATATCCCCAAAGCTGACCTGGTGGTAGTTTTTCTGATGGTTCTGTTGCTTTAGTGGGTTGTACAGATTTTGTAGGTTCTGTAGGTTTGGCAGATTCTGAAGGCTTTGTGGGATCTCTTGGTTTGGTAGTGTCTGTAGGTTTTGTAGGATCTTTGGACTTTGAAGGTTCTTTTGGTTTTGTGGAATCTGTAGGCTTTGTGTCTTCTGAGGGCTTTGTTGCGTCCTCTGGTTTTTTAGAGTCAGCAGGTTTGGAAGGTTCCCTCTGTTTCCCAGGATCTGATGATTTTGTAGGCTCTGATGTTTTAGAAGGTTGTTTGGATTCTGTTGGTGTGCTGTCTTCGTGATGCTTTGTTGGTACCTTATATTGTGTGGATTCTGTTGGCTTTGTGGGCTCTGTAGGCTCTCTTGTTTTGGTATCTCCTACAGGCTTTGTGGGTACCTGGTCAGATGGACTGGAAGGTGATTGCGGGTCTCTTACAGATGATTTATCTGGGGTTGTGTGGAATATAAATGATCGAGGCCAGGATCCATACTTATTTGACTTCACTCCATTCTGTGTGGATTCTTCGTAGCTCTCCAGACCCAGCACTTTCTTCATAACAACTTTTCCTCCATCGTTGGTTATTATTCCAAAATGGATAGCAGCTCTGCAGACGGAAGAATCCTGAGAAAGAAAATGTGAGGACAGAAAACAAAATGTAAAGTTTTATACTTAGATTTTGATCCAATTATGGAAAAAGGTAAAACAAGTGTTTGATTGCCATATTTTACCTCTGTGTAGACAGCAGATCCCCACACATTGCCTTTCTCATTCAAACATCCAGGAGGGCATATCACTCTACAATACACAGAAAACAGATTTGTTTTCTACTTTAAAGGTACTTTAAATGGATGACATTGTTAACTTCATTAGTGTTTGGCCAATTGGATATATTTCATTAATGTAAAAGTTTTTGTATTATTTCATACAACATGTTTACCAGTCAGTGACTTCCAGCCCCATCTATAATCATCTATTTCACCTAAAACTTACTCTGCCATTGGTTCAGTTATCTGATCCCCAGCCATGGAGCACGGAGCAGACACTGCAAGAAAATGAAAGATTGAATGCATAAATTTTTCAATATTTTGTGGATATTTTACTCTTTTGTGAATGTTTCTTAAAATAGAATTAATACAAGTTCTAAAGCGTCTTAAAGCAGCATGGAGGTGGTGGAGGGAATGGAATAATTGGTATCTACAACAAATTCATCATCCAGAAAATAAGACGTTTTGAAAAAAATAATAAGAAAAAAGAAAGTAATTTTACCAGCAGGTAGACTTGAAGTGGGTTCTAGAGAGTGTTCCGTCACCTCTTCAGATGCTGATCTCACAATAAATGACCAAGAGGCAGCACCAAAAGGCCTTGATCTTACTCCATTACGTATGGATTCTTCATATTTCTTTAATCCAGGTCGCTTCTCCACTATTATTAAACCGCCATCGTTAGAAAGTAGTCCTGCATGCATTGCAGAGTGGCAGATGGATGATTCCTGAGGTTCAAGCATGGTATTAAAAATGGGAAAACTCAAACTTGTGTTTCTTCTATGAGCTAGTGTAACTATAACAAAGATGGTGTTTGGACTTACAATCATGTAGACGTCACTTCCCCATACAACGCCTGGTACATTGTGACATCCAGGTGGACAAATCACTCTAGAAAATGCCAAACATAGTTGAATATTTGATGTGGATAATAGCAAAAAAATACATGAATTCACATTAAGAAAAGGCTTATACGTACTTGGTTACTGGGCGAGACAACTGCTTTGCAGAAGAGGTACACTGACTTGTGACTGTTGGGGGAAAAAACAACCATTTCATATAACTGCGCTCATAATGCGTTTGCATAAAAAATCTAAGAATCTAAACTTTGTAAACTTAATATAACAAGTCTCTTCCAAGACAAATGAAAGATGTGCCAGTGGTGTTTATAAACAGGCCTGCGAGGATAGATTTAATATACTATATTACATATGTATATGTATTTCTTTATGATGATATATTTAAGGATACAAGTTTTAATGTTTAATTTCCTGAAGCCATCTCATATGACATAACTAAATGTTTTGCTGAGCCAGCTCACCCCTCATTGTAGGACTAACATGTTACACGCTCTCCATAAAGCATAATAAAGTGGATACATTTTACCAGCAACATTTCTGCAAACTACACTGTGATCCCCTATTTTATTAAATAGACCTCTAAGAACACGCCTTCCATTAAACTGATAAAAGGGTGCTGCAATATCCCCAAAGCTGACCTTGTGGTTCTGAAGTCTTTGTGGGATCTCTTGGTTTGGTAGTGTCTGTAGGTTTTGTGGGATCTTTAGACTTTGAAGGTTCTTTTGGTTTTGTGGAATCTGTAGGCTCTCTTGTTTTGGTATCTCCTACAGGCTTTGTGGGTACCTGGTCAGATGGACTGGAAGGTGATTGTGGGTCTCTTACAGATGATTTATCTGGGGTTGTGTGGAATATAAATGATCGAGGCCAGGATCCATACTTATTTGACTTCACTCCATTCTGTGTGGATTCTTCGTAGCTCTCCAGACCCAGCACTTTCTTCATAACAACTTTTCCTCCATCGTTGGTTATTATTCCAAAATGGATAGCAGCTCTGCAGATGGACGAATCCTGAGAAACAAAATATTAGGACGGACAAAAAAAATGTATACTTTGATTTTGATTCAATTATTGAAAAATGTAAAACAAGTATTTGTTTGCCATATTTTACCTCTGTGTAGACAGCAGATCCCCACACATTGCCTTTCTCATTCAAACATCCAGGAGGGCATATCACTCTACAATACACAGAAAACAGATTTGTTTTCTACTCAAAAGGTGTTAAAAATGGCTGATATTGTTAACTTCATTAATGTTTGGTCAATTGGATATATTTCTTTTATGTAAAGGTTTTTGTATTATTTTATATAACATGTTGACCAGTCAGTGACTTCCAGCCCAATCTACAATCATCTATTTCACCTAAAACTTACTCTGCCATTGGTTCAGTTATCTGATCCCCAGCCATGGAGCACGGAGCAGACACTGCAAGAAAATGAAAGATTAAATGCATACATTTTTCAATATTTTGTGGATATTTTACTCTTTTGTGAATGTTTCTTAAAATAGAATTAATACAAGTTCTAAAGCGTCTTAAAGCAGCATGGAGGTGGTGGAGGGAATGGAATAATTGGTATCTACAACAAATTCATCATCCAGAAAATAAGACGTCTTGAAAAAAATACTAAGAAAAAAGAAAGCGATTTTACCAGCAGGTAGACTTGAAGTGGGTTCTAGAGAGGGTTCCATCACCTCTTCAAATGCTGATCTCACAATAAATGACCAAGAGGCAGCACCAAAAGGCCTTGATCTTACTCCATTCCGTATGGATTCCCCATATTTGTTTAATCCAGGTTGCTTCTCCACTATTATTAAACCGCCATCGTTAGAAAGTAGTCCTGCATGCATTGCAGAGTGGCAGATGGATGATTCCTGAGGTTCAAACATGGTATTTAAAATAGAAAAACTCACATTTATGTTTTTTTTATGAGCTAGTGTAATTATAACAAAGATGGTATTTGGACTTACAATCATGTAGACGTCACTTCCCCATACAACGCCTGGTACATTGTGACATCCAGGTGGACAAATCACTCTAGAAAAGGCCAAACATAGTTGATAATAGCAAAAGAATACATAAATTCACATCAAGAAAAGGCTTATACGTACTTGGTTACTGGGCGAGACAACTGCTTTGCAGAAGAGGTACACTGACTTGTGACTGTTGGGGGAAAAAACAACCATTTCAGATAACTGAAGTCTCATATGACTAAATGTTTTGCTGAGCCAGCTCACCCCTCATTGTAGGACTAAAATGTTACACGCTCTCCATAAAGAATAATAAAGTGGATACATTTTACCAGCAACTTCCCTGCAAACTATGCTGTGATCCCCTATTTTATTAAATAGACCCCTAAGAACACACCTTCCTTTAAACTGATAAAAGGGTGCTGCAATATCCCCAATGCTGACCTGGTGGTTCGGAAGTCTTTGTGGGATCTCTTGGTTTGGTAGTGTCTGTAGGTTTTGTGGGATCTTTAGACTTTGAAGGTTCTCTTGGTTTTGTGGGCTCTGTAGGCTCTCTTGTTTTGGTATCTCCTACAGGTTTTGTGGGTACCTGGTAAGATGGACTGGAAGGTGATTGCGGCTCTCTTACAGATGATTTATCTGGGGTTGTGTGGAATATAAATGATCGAGGCCAGGATCCATACTTATTTGACTTCACTCCATTCTGTGTGGATTCTTCGTAGCTCTCCAGACCCAGCACTTTCTTCATAACAACTTTTCCTCCATCGTTGGTTATTATTCCAAAATGGATAGCAGCTCTGCAGATGGAGGAATCCTGAGAAACAAAATATTAGGACGGACAAAAAAAATGTATACTTTGATTTTGATTCAATTATTGAAAAATGTAAAACAAGTATTTGTTTGCCATATTTTACCTCTGTGTAGACAGCAGATCCCCACACATTGCCTTTCTCATTCAAACATCCAGGAGGGCATATCACTCTACAATACACAGAAAACAGATTTGTTTTCTACTCAAAAGGTGTTAAAAATGGCTGATATTGTTAACTTCATTAATGTTTGGTCAATTGGATATATTTCTTTAATGTAAAGGTTTTTGTATTATTTTATATACCATGTTGACCAGTCAGTGACTTCCAGCCCCATCTACAATCATCTATTTCAATCAAAACCACACAAGTGTATAAAAGAAAGGCAAACTTGTTGTCCTCCATATCGGATGTTACAGATTCCAGGCTTCAAACTTCGTAGCAGCGCTACCACAAAGAGACCCCGTCTTAGTGGATCAGAGGACTAAGACGGGGTCTCTTTGTGGTAGCGCTGCTAGAAAGTTTGAAGCTTGGACTCTGTAACATCCGAAATGGAGAACAACAAGTTTGCCTTTCTTTTTACACTAAAATTATCGTTTTTATCTACTCCCCTCCGCTGCCTACCTTCTTTATCTACAAGTACCAGTGTGGGATAAAGAAACTCCTAAGGAGATCACCACACTTTATGTATGGGCACATTTGTGCCCTTTAAATTGTAAGGGTCCAATCTGCTTAATAGCGTTTTTTTGAGACCTACTTTGATATACTACACCATAATTTGTTTTCTTTCTTTTTTCTCTTCCCTTTATATATGATCCTTTTGGATACTGTGCGTGGGAACTCTCGCTGGAAGGGTATCTTTGTACATATTATTTTTGTGTTGCACATATAATTTACTCACTTATTATTTGGGTGCGCAGACACTTGTGTGGTTTTGATTGTATTTAATTTGGAACATTTTGGGGAGTTTGTTCCTGTGTCTTTGCAGCACCACCTCACCAGAAGGTGTAATACTTATATTTAATTAGAATATTGCACTTCACTTTTTTGTATTTTGAATCATCTTTCACCTAAAACTTACTCTGCCATTGGTTCAGTTATCTGATCCCCAGCCATGGAGCACGGAGCAGACACTGCAAGAAAATGAAAAAAGTATAAATTTTTAAACATTTTGTGGGTATTTGACTGTGAATGTTTCTTAAAATAGAATTAATACAAGTTGTAAGGCCTCTTAAAGCAGCATGGAGGTGGTGGAGGGAATGGAATAATTGGTATGTAGAACAAATTCATCATCCAAAAAATAAGACGTCTTTAAAAAACTAAGAAAAAAGAAAGTAATTTTACCAGCAGGTAGACTTGAAGTGGGTTCTAGAGAGGGTTCCGTCACCTCTTCAGATGCTGATCTCACAATAAATGACCAAGAGGCAGCACCAAAAGGCCTTGATCTTACTCCATTCCGTGTGGATTCTCCATATTTCTTTAATCCAGGTCGCTTCTCCACTATTATTAAACCGCCATCCTTAGAAAGTAGTCCTGCATGCATTGCAGAGTGGCAGATGGATGATTCCTGAGGTTCAAACACGGTATTAAAAATAGGAAAACTCACACGTGTGTTTCTTGTATGAGCTAGTGTAATTATAACAAAGATGGTGTTTGGACTTACAATCATGTAGACGTCACTTCCCCATACAACGCCTGGTACATTGTGACATCCAGGGGGACAAATCACTCTAGAAAATATAGTTGAATATTTTAAGTGAATAGTTTGCCAATACATACAATACATAGGGAATAACAATAGAATTTCCCATACTATGTTGAGTACATTGTGACATCTTGGTGGATACTACAATATAGAAAATCCCCAAATGATAGTTTAAAAACTTTAAAAAAAATAATGAATATTTAATGCCATATCTTTCAGATATAAAAACCTTTACTTACTTGGTTACTGGGTGAGATAGCTGTTTTGCAGAAGACGTACACTGACTTGTAACTGTAGAGATTAATGCATGAAGATAGATGGATGGATAGATAGAAACAATAATGATGTTATAAAACTGCAAGTACTTATTTATTTTCTTTACTTTAGAAATAAACACCAGATCTCCTCTGCATTAGAAACAATCTATTAAGAGTATGGTTTTTAAAAACCCTGTTAAAGATACATATTATAGTCTCCATTAGACTTATTATTATCTTTTATTTATATAGCGCTAACAATTCACACAGCGCTTCCTACAATACATATGATCTACAAAGGGTATGACAAGATGGGAATTACAGACTAAGACAAACCGATATGTTAGGTGGAGAGGGCCCTGCTGGAAGGCTTGCAATCTTGAGAGTCTATTGGTCGCCGGTAGGGGTCTTCTCTGCCATGAACAATAAAGAGCAGCTACCCTTCATTGGTTGATGAAGAAGCCCTTGCTGACGACCAATAGAGTCTGTGTGTTTCTGGGCATGTTAGTATGCATGTGTGTGTATGTGTGTGTTTGGGGTATGTCAGTGTCTGAGCATGTGTCTTTGTTTGGGAATGCTTGTGTGTGTGTTTGGGTATGTTAGTGTGTGTTTACGTGTCCATGTCTGAGTATGTTTGTGTGTGTCCAAGTATGTTTGTGTGGGTATTAAAGTGTGTTTTTGAGTGTGTGTCTGTCTATTTTAGTGAAAGTGTGTGTCTGGGTATGTTAGTGTGTCAACATGTGTCTTTGTCTTGGCATGTAAGTGTTAGTGCCTGGTTATGTTAGAGTGTACGTATTTTACTGTGTGAACATGTGTCTGGGTATGTTAGTGAAGAAGTGTTTCTGGATATGTCAGTAAGAGTGTGTGTCTGGATATGTTAGTAAACACTTGTTTCTGGTTATGTTAGCTGTTATGTTCTGGTTATCTTAGTGTGTGTGTCTGTATGTTATGTATGTGAAAATGTGTCTTTGTCTGGATATGTTATTGTACTTGTCTGTGTTAGTTTAAGTGTCTGGGTGTGTGTTAGTGTTAAATGTCTAGTGGTGTTGGTGGGAGTGTCTGGGTGTGTGGTAGTGCTAAGAGTCTGTATGTGTGTGTATTAGCGTGTGTGTCTGGATGTATGTTAGTGCGAGTGTCCAGATGTGTGTGTATCTGGGTGTGTGTTAGTGTGAGTGCCCCTCTCTGCCACTGAAAGAATTTAATGGCAGATATGGCCCATTTAAGATTTTATAATTTTATTCATATCTGATATTTAAAATAATCTGTATCTATTTTTCCATAATTTAATAAGACATAGACATTTACTATTAAATATCTCATCTGACAATAGTCTAATGTGCTGTAAAGTTAGTTCTACCCTTTCTGCAAAGTAGTGCTCCCTTAAATAAATAAGAATTATTTATAATTTTCATTGGCATTTAGTCCATAAGAATAGAAAGTATAATTAGCTGATACTTTTTATAAAACCAGAATATGTTTTAATGCCAACATAGTTAATAGTAGATTCTCAGAATTCATATGCAGCAGTCATAAGTTAATAATTGCAGGTAAAATTACCTGCTGGCAACTTGGACGGCAATAAATCTGATAATGTTGTGAATACAAATGACCCAGTCCATGTGCCATATCTCCTTGTCTGTATGCCATTCCTTGCAGATTCTTCATACTTGTCCTTCCCAGGACTCTTCTTTACAAATGCACTCCCTCCATCATCTTTTATTACTCCGGCATGAATGGCCGCTCGACAAATGGAAGAAACCTACGAGGCAAAGAATTTAATTCATCATCAATATGAGCTACACACACTTATATTTAATGAAAATAATAAATAAATAAAAACATTTATTAGAGGTGATCTGAGATGTAACCTTACATCAGTATAAATATCGGATCCCCATACATTGCCTGCTGCAGTCAAACATCCTGATGGACATATAACTCTAAAAACAAAGAAGAAGACGCATTTAGGTACTCCATATTACAGTATGATAACTTTTACATTCTGTTAATTGAACATCAATTTCTCCTTGTAAATTTTCCATGTTGACTGCATAGTACTCACTCTGCCATTGGTCCACTAAGCTGCCTTGCGGTCATGGAACATGGAGCTGAAACTATAAATAGGGCCACAGTTACATATTCTTTAAGCAATATGCTGTATATGAACTATGGTGCAACGCTAACACTTTCATAGTAAAGTTTTTCTTGTAATAGCCATGGGATGGCCAGACAACCTAATTGTAAACCATAGCTTAGTGAAAAGAAAAATGATTGCTAGCCATATCACTTGTAGAGATCTAAAAGGTCCTACAAGGATTTCTGCACCTAGGACTAAATCCAGTAAGAAATATAACAATCTAAAATCTGATAACAGACGAGGGACATCAAGCCTGCCCTTGTTCATATAAATATTCTCCCTTAACTACAACGAGATACTTCAGAATGTTTGCGGCTCTTGAGGAACACAGCGAGCCTTCTGAAACAGGTTGGATTATGCATTCTGTCTAGTTATTAAAGTTTGACGCTGTAACTCTTGGTCTACTTATGAAAAGTCAAGTCGCTGGTGGAGTTGAATGTTGTTGAATTGGAGATTTTTAGCTGCTGGTGTATTAGATGTCATGTTTGCCAGTTGAGTTGATTACGTAAACTAGTGGTGGGATCTGAGTTTGTTACATGAGTCTGGCAGTCAAGTTGGTCATAATGTCGGTCAGTCTGTTAAATGAAGTTAAAAACTCAGCAGTCCACTTGACTGTACCTGATACCTGTCTTCCATTGTTTGTCAAGTCGAACTTGTATTTCCTTGCTGGGTCAGCGTTTCCAAATATGTAACTTGGACATTTCATCCAAGTTTGTCTCTGCAAGCTTTATCAACTGCCAAGTCACCCGCATGTGACCTTTTGTAAATAATACGCTATGCCATAGCTATGTTCATTGACTTGCTATAATGACACTAAAAGCTTTGACTATTATTCCAAATTACGGAACAAAACTTTCAGAATATTTACTTAGACTCTCACTTGAAAAAAGGAAATAATTACCTCTTGGGGGTGTTGTAGGTTCTGGTTCATTTGTATATGAGTCAGTATCAGGCCGTTTTAGAATGAATGAGACAAACCAAGGTCCATATCTGTAAGCAGATATTTGATTCCTGGTGGAATCCTGGTAGTTTCCCTGGCCTGGTTTCTTCTCCACAATCACTTTGCCGCCTTTATTTGTCAGTAGACCTGCATGGATAGCAGCTCGGCATACAGAAGAATCCTAGCGATACGATACAAAGCAGCATTTCAATCGGTTTTGACTAGGGTTTTGAAATTAAATTCTGCATTTAAAGGCAGTACAATTATTGTTTGTGTTGGGTTATAGTATTGTCTTACATCTGTATAGATGTCAGTGCCCCACACCAACCCTTGTTCTTCTAAACAGCCAGCAGGGCAGAACACCCTAGGAAAATAAAATATGTAGTAAAACTTAGATGATATTCAGTAGGGAAAATGGGCTTTACATTTATAGTTAAATAATAAAACAGCAACACATTTCCAAAGCTTACTCTGTGATAGAAGATATCAACTGTCGTGCAGATGTGGAACATAGAGCAAATACTGCAAGGACGGCAAAAGTTGCATGTTAGTTCATTATGGAAATATATTAAGAATATATTAAGAAAACATAAATTCATATTTTTGTCTTTGCATGGTAAATGCCGACCTCAATAACTCTGGATCATGCGAACACCAAAAATATCTGATAATGCCTTTTTTAGATAAAAAAAATATTTGAAGCAAAATCCACCAAAAAAATGAAACGGAACTTTATTAGGCTATGCAATAAACATATATCTCCAAGCAAGGCATGCAAACAAAACATTTTTGAATATGGCAAGTAGGTATAGCTATATAACATTTTTATCTAACAATAAAAGTTACGTTTTATTTTGTTATCTTTAGGATCTCGTGTGTTAGAATGATTTATCTGGGTTAATCCATGTAAGCAGCAAGTAGGTTTTATTATGTACTATGTATAAAATATTATGAATTAATATAAAAATACAGCAGATCACATTTTCATACTTTTTATGTAATAAAATGCCTGTTTGGTTGTGCAAGAAGTACACTTTTATTTATGTTTAACATGAGGCAATTCCTTTCTTCTACATAGTTTTCCATGACACACATTTAATTTAGATTTGTAATGTAAATATTTTTTTTGGTAATAGGTGTAATTGATATTATTGATTCTATGAATTTGTGTCACAAAAGTGAGGGCATGAGTCAAAACAATGTAAACATCTTTATGCCAAGATTTCCTAACACTCTTTAGATCCCATTAAATCCATTGAGTTCTCTCTACTTCTGCCAAACTTTGTGCATGAACAGACTTCTTTAAAGTGGATCTGTCACCTACCAAGCTCTAAACATCAATAACTGTATTTATCCAAGCTATCTATAGCTTTGTCTTTTGCTCCTCAGTCAGTATGTTTAAATAAGAGATATTTACTTTAAAAAATGGAGCAAGTAACATAAGGGTGGGAGATAATTCTGAAAGCCCTATAATAATAAATTAGGTGGGGGAAGCTACAAAATGCTGCTTTAGCAAAATATAGGGGTAGCTGAAAATATCCCAGAAGTGTATATTTCATAAATCCGGTTACACATTTAAATCAGCTTTTATTTCCCAACATATCATTTGAACCTTAAATAATGGCCAGAATACTTCACCAGCTAGGGAGATAAATGAGCTATGGTCTGGATGAGTTTTGTGTGCTTGTACCTCATGACACGGAGATTCATTTTTAGTTAACTGTGTATTTTAATAATTTGCAGTAATATTTTACAGATGACAGGCTACCCATTTTAGTCTTACCTGGATCTTTATCTTTACATTCTTGGCGCTTAGTTGGAGCTGTAAAAGTGAAATAACAGTTTTTCTAAATGATTTCTATTTGTTATTTGCAGGCATTTCTACTGCATATGCTTATCCAAAATGGTATTCATGCATTTTTGTTAAAAAACTATTGATGTATTGCGCGAGGACAGAAGACACAATTGCTCCCATTTTTAATATGATTTGAATCATCACAGTTTACATTCAATAACTTTATTTTTATTTTCCTCCAGCCAATGCAGCAATTTGGTAACACCATTAGAAATAATTTGATCTTCTTACTTGGTAGTTTTTACTGAACAGTTATATGTAGGTGACTTCCAGTGGATTCAAACATTTTGTCTTAACCTTTGTGTTGTGATGGGCCAACCATAATGATCTTCTGAAGAGAAGGGTAAACCCAAGCCTTTATATACAGTTTTGTTATATAGAGTTGGTGAGATTTATTAACTAACAAAAGATAGTTCTAAACATCTTAAAGTGGAAACATTTAATAAAATCTTGCATAGGTACCTGGTTTGCCAAAAGGCAGTAGAACCAGCAGGACTAGACACAGCTGCATTCTGGAAAGAAACAAAACATTCTTTATGAAACTTTGGAATGAGGACCACCGGTCAATATGTGTGGACTGGTCAGATTGATATCTACTGTGTCCGATGAATGACTATAAAAACTGGGGTCATATTTGGTATTACAGAAGCAATATATTTACAATTCTAAGCGAATGTACCTTAAAGTGATATCCTGGAGTGCAGGAAATACTCCACGTAGGATGTAGAATTTGTCCAAACCCAAATTTTGAATACTCAATGCTCAAAAAGAAAAAATCAGGAGCAGATTTACACATAACATAATGAAATGGTATGTGCTGACTCTAAGTGATGTACATTGCTTTTTATCGGAGGGGAAAAAAGTCTTAGTGGGAGTGGATGAGCAAGGGAAGGAGGGTGAAACTACGGTGGCATAATGCCATTAGATTAATACATCAGCATCTACAGGAGAATATATACTAACTGCAAACACACAAGTGACAGACTGTGTTATCACCCCACACATGTCTTCATTTCAAAGTTCATTGCACCAGTTTTACAGATTCAGAAGTTTAACCACTAAGACAGCATCCATTGAAATGTTTTCCTAATTCCTCCACTGATTATCTATATAGACGGCTAAATGCGGAAGCTTAAATGCAAGAGTGTCCATATACCATATTTTTTAATTATTTAATGTCTCTCATTTAAAATGGTCAGGACCAGCAAAACCATATTTCCAAGAGAAACCAAGTACCAAGAGAAAAATAAATAAATAGGAAAAAAGTAGAAAATAGGGATTTAAAAAGTTTTAGGATACAAACTTTTCTTCCTTTCCTATATGACAGACTATAAACATTTTTCTGGAAGACAGAGGAGACATGGAGAAGACTTAACAGAAGCGCCATACATTGTAGAGCACTGATTCTCAACTTGTGTATCCTCAGGACCCACATTTGTCTTTGGTCATTAAGTTGCGACCCAAAAATGATTTAATTATATTTATTTATTTAATAACATTATATTTGATTCCATAAAACAACTTGTGCAGTATTCCACATACATAGGGGACAGGGACTGTGTTGGGGGCAGTGACTGTGATGTTGGATAGGGGCTGTGGTGGGGTAACTGGGGCTGTAGTGGGGGTAACTCACTCTACTGTATCATTGAATGTTCTGGCTTAAATTCTTGAAGCTTTGACACTCTGCTCCAAATGAGCTTGCAGTCACAAAGAAGTCAACAATAAAAACAGAAAAGGAGGCAAGTCTCTTAAGGTTTGAGGGGGTAAATGCTAACATGGAGGCATTGCTATTAGGTTGGGAAACCTGAGACTGCTCCATAACGTTGATTGCTCATAACGTTGATTGCTCCTCAAAAGTGAAAAGAGATTGGTGTAGTATCAGTCAACTGTAATATTAAATGAACTAGCCCAAGATCCCAAACCAGTTCACACTCAATGCCTTTCATACTCAAAAAGCGTAGTATCCTTGTAATGTTGATAGACCCCACAAAGTGGTGGGGGACAGGGGGTTAGCAGTATTTTATCTGGGCTGGTCATCAGTATGTAAACTTTATGTGTTCTGGAAACCATGGTTGATGTGGTCCCCCTACTGACATCCCATAGTGTCCATCAGGGCTGTACTATTTATATACTTGTATGTATATCATTATTATGGAATGTGCTTTGTTATGTAATACATATGTAAGTTTTGGCTAAGTTTCTCTATAGTTAATACTTAGAACCGTGCTTAATAAAGATATGGATATGGATAAAAGCACAAGAGGCATCACATTCATTTGTACATAGCACCTTATTACAAATACCTTTTTCATTGAGCCAATAGCTCCTTACTTAAGATAAGGCAAAGGAAGTATTTAAGGGTTAACTGTCTGGGGAGGTTCCAGTATCAACTTTCTTAATGTTATTTGCACTTGAATTAGACCATAGCACTTATAGCTCAGACTGTAAAATAACTGCTGACCTTAACAGGTGACATTTAGTTATGTGCCAAAGACTATCTCCATTTACTGAGTCAATAGAAAAGAGGATCACACGTTCAGTGCAGCCTAAGTAATAATGCTCATTGTCCTCTGCAGAAGATGTGTGACCCTTCTGGATTGGATGTGATCAAGAACCACAGAGGTGTCTAGAATTGTAATTTGTAATAATGCTTCATTAACAGTGTTCTAATAGTTGTCTTAGTTTCCTATAGCTAGCGTTCTAGGCTCCTGAATTGTATGACACCAGTTATTGTGGCATGGTAGATGGTTTCTTCAACCAGCCTCCTCGATTCTGTTCTCCTTCGGTTGGGCTACATATACATATCTATTTTTGTTGTTTGTTGATTTTCTTTTTTTCGTGAAAATATACCATTATCTGCTACAGAACATTTCATTAACGTTTTAATTTTACAAAATCTTAATGATTGAAATACAGCTATAATGGAGGGGGCATATATTATGGTACATTGTTTTTGTTGTTTTAATCATGTTAGACAGCTTATATTAGATATTTTACAAGAAAATAAATTACACAAAATATTGCTAGATCTTAGTTAACCAACATGATGCATTACTTTGAGATCTCCATGTCATCAAATCACCCTTGCCCAGGCAGTCCTTCACCCTCTGTTTCGTTGCCTCTTAACCATCTAATAGATTTCTTGCAAGAGCAAGACCCTCGTTTCCTTCTGTACTAGTATGTCTAAGCGTGCATTCATTTTGTAGTAAAATGTATAGTTTCATTTCATTGTCCCGTTGTAACTACATAGCCTGCTGATGTAATATTTCTTAACATTTAGCAACTTCAAAGCATTTATGTCTCCAGCAGTAAATTGCCAGTCATATTTCTAAGAGCGTTGGAAGAAAACGCATTGCATATTATCTTCTTCCTCTGGCTGATTTGCGAATGTTTCTCTATATGGTACTGTTATCCCTGCATGTGAGATGGCCCAATACTGAACATATGTATTCCAATTTACCGCTGGAGTAGTAGATCGGGTGAGTATAGGGTGTTGGTGGCCCACCAGGCATTTCCCAAGTGTGCCAGGTGGCAGGACCGGCCTGTGACCAGCCTAATTGATCTAAAACAGCAATAGAGAACCAGTTACTATCAATCTGTTTTGGAGACTATTTTGATCTAATTTGGGTTTAAATCTCTGGTATAATAGTGGTGAGGTTGCCATAGCACTGATATAGTCTGATATCCAGTATGTTTTCCCTTTTCACAAAGCCCAAGTCAATAGCATTCTCTGCATTACTAAGGATATACATTTCACTTACCATTATCTTATTAATAAGCACTCTATTTATACGAGGGATTAAATGGATTTATGTAAAAGCAAACAGCACTTTAGGATTTATAGCTGCTTAGGTGATGGCTAGAGATTTTTAGCATGTGATAAGAACTGGAAAACAATTGGAACATACCTGCCTTCTGTACATGGCTAGCCAAGCAGATGAGATCCGCCTTAGCACAAATAGTACAACTGTAACTACATCAGACTCAAAGCAATTTTTAATTCTGAATTCATAATATGGAGAGTATTACAGAGTAGGTTACAGATCCAAAGAAGTACATTTTGTTTTGCTATGTATACTGAAGTCCTCATTTTGACTTGCCTGCAACCAAGGGTAATCCCATTTCATCTTTGGGATTCTGTAGTTGAGTAGCTTTAGCGGAAGGGGGGTTTAGGGATGACGCTTAGTGGGGTCATGTCAGTAAAGCCTGCTGTGTACTCAACTAATTTATGTACTTGGAACATGCAATATTAACAATTATTTGCACCAGATAGCAGGACAATCTACTACTCATACTCACAAACACACACATCACATACACTGATCACATACACTCGGTACTTACTCATATATAAATATTTCGACAAACTGTAAGGCGATGAAGGACTGGCCAAAGTACTCTGTGTGTGTACTGTTTGTAGGTGTATTGTGTGTTATGTAAGTGCATTTGCACACACATACCAATCACAGTCACACAAAACACACGACCACACACACACACACAACTCTAGGACACACAAATCACACTCAGCCACACATACTATTCTCAGTCATATACATCACACTCTACCACATACACCATACTCTGCCAAAAAGATCTCAGTCTAAGCACACACACATCATTGTTAGACACAGAGATCATATTTGCCTACACTCACCACTGTCAGCCACCAATATATTTGGTTTCAACTGTTTAAAAAGCTGTGGTTTAATACAATAGTTAATTATATAATATTATACAATCACATGCAAATACACAAAAATGATGCACACATTGCTAGCCAATTGTGTTGATATCAGTATCCAAGACATGTGTAACATTTTGTTCATTCCACGACACTTGATGAATGTACTTGTCTGCAACATGTTGATATCCTACTTGTGCCTAAACATATGGTTGACATCTGCTTCCTTCATGCTTTTTTCATAGCTTTTCCTTCTGTGGGGTAATACTGTAATGTAGCGTGATAGGATTTTGAATGATAAAGACCAATTAGTAAAGAGGGCAATGTTTTAGTTAACTCTAATACTATAAAAAATATGATGTTTTACTTGATGATGTTACTTGGTAACATACTATCAGCACATAGATAAAAGTGACAGCTAACACATGGTTAGGTTTAGGCTATGCTTACATTTCCATTAAACTTACTTTACAGAGAGGGTGGTAGATATATGGAATAGTCCCCATCAGACTGAAGCTAATACAATAAGACAATTTAAACATGCATTGGATAGACCTAAAGCTATTCTGAATCTAAGACAAGATCAATGACCAATGTTTATTTAAACTTCTCTTTTCTATTTCCCATTTCCCAACATTTTAAGAACATTGGTTCTTATCCCATGCTTTTATATATAGAAATACATTTCAATCAGCCTACTGGATTATGGATCTGAGTGAGTAGAGAAGCTACTTTCCTTTTTACTATTTGCAATGGCTTCCAGTTAAGCAGTTGTGACTATAACATAAACACGGCATACTTATAAAAATTGGTAACATTTTAGTTGGTATCATGTTAGTATTTGTAAATTATGGAGGATAATTATGGTCAAACTTGAAGTCAGATATAATTATTTACACAATGTTGTCTCCTGCCTGTAGACATCACGTGTAGGACAGTTAAATTCCTCTAATCTTTGGAATTTCTGACATAAACTGTAAATCTCTCTGGGGTTTTGTTAGCTAAACTACAAGTCATGTGAGCTGAAACATGTAATCATTTCCTCATTTGCATTCATTTCAACCTCAGTGATTTCCTTTGTATGAAGGTTGTTGTTAGTCGTACATACAGTAGTGCATATTAATATTATACCTTTGAGGAAATCTATAACTCATGTGCATTATTTGTTGTGATTTATTTTACGTTGTGATTACAGTCGGGTGTCCTCCAGTTGTTTGTGTTTGGAAAACAGTTCTAAAGGGCACTGAACACAAAAAGCCAACTCCCTATCCTGTGGCCCTTGGAATCATGAAAACATATAAATCAAATACATAAACATAAATTTAATATGAAGCCTCAAGTTGTAGTAATTTTTTTTCTCCATATTTCAACATTTTCTATTTTATGATCATAAACTCTTCCAGAACTGTCCTGTCTTTTGCAATACTTGTATCATTTGGATGATCACATTGAAGGGTTCATGCAATTCAAGGATTGTAATTATCACTGATTGGCACTAGATGGCGCAGTTGAAGGCAGAGAGAAAGGCGTTCATAATGATTAGTTGTCTGCTGCTGGCTGGACATGTCCTGGGAAGCACCTCCACATCATTAAGGTGTACTGTACCCTATGAAACAAATAGACAGACAGAATGATGTTTTGGAATAAATACAAGGGGAATTAACTAAAAAGCACTGATATTTGATAATAAATGCATACAACAGCCTGAATGGCATAAGTCTTCTATAGTTAAAGAACTCCATATTCTTTATATCCTGGCACACCATCTGAGATATTCCTGTAAAAATGAGCTTTCAGTCCAAAAGCCAAAAAGAGGGATATGTACACAAGGTACCTTAGTAAACAAATAGAAAGTCATGCGTAGCTCCAATGAGAGCACAATAAGACATCAATACAAGAAAATAAACACGGCGCTCCAGGGATGTTGCAAGTGAATACACACATTTAATAAGTGTGATGACAGACAAGGTGGAAGCACAAACTTCAACATACTAGGAGCGCTGTGTTTTCTTTTCTTGAATTAATGCGCTTGCACTCCCCATAATCTCCCTGTGTACAATTGGGACCCAATCTTTAATTAAAGCAGCGCTAATATTCAAGAGCTCTCTGCCACATGCAACTAGAAGTGCCCCCTCTATGACGATTAAAAGTGAATCTGTATTATTTCTCCAAAGCTTCATCCATTTCCATCGCCTCCATGTACGGTTTCTTTGTGTATTTCATGCTCCGTCTGTCTCCATGTACTTCAACCAATATTTACACTCAGTCTTTCATGCACTGTCTGTTTGTATCCTTTTCACCCACTCTGTTTTCCTGAGCTTGAGCTTCTAGAAAATACAAACACAAGAGCATACTTCACAGTGAAATAGCATATCAAATGGTTTAAAGAAACAACAATGCAGTCAACAGATAAAAAGCTAAGCAAACAGAAAATAGCGCACAATCATGGAAAAAAGCTTTATTTGGTGCCACATCATTAGCCATTCTCAGATGTCATTTTTCTGGTATGCTGGTATTTTAATTTCAGTTTAATCACCATGCCTGGGACCCTTGCGGGATGCAGCCAGGACTATACGCGGATTTCAGTGGGTGGTCCCGCTGGCATCATGGGCTTCTACCTGACATCAGTGGGCGTTCCCACTGATGTCACAGGGCACACCCCCATTTAAAAAGGAAATGAGTGGGGAGTGGGGCATGTTAGGACCCCACTCCTGTGACCTGGAGGATTGGGGTGCGGATCCGGAGAGTTCCCAGGTATGAAAAAACATGACAATTGTTCATATTCAAGTGATCAGAGCATAGAATTTGGAAATATGGAATAGGAATTTTGTATCAACCAAGAAAAACTAAGAAATGGAAGTCATTGCTAAACTGAGTCAAAATCATCTATATCCCCAATTAGTCCTTGCCTATCCTTAATCCATTGCATGACACTGACAGCCTACCATAAAAGTAAATGCCACCAATCTTCCATATATGTACCTATACTGGAATGCTTCAAATTCTATACGCACAAGCACTTTTTATTTCTTTTTTGTGCCACAGATATTGCTCTTATTTTATTAGATTTTTTATTCTAAAGTATGTTTTTCTTTTGTCATAGACCTCAAGTCACGATCAATAATGTATTTCTATAAAGTTTGAAGTTACGCACATAGAATCTCTCTGCACTTTTTTATTGTTACTATTTTTACTTTATGTAGCATTTTATTTTCTAGAAAAGAAATGCTTGTTTCAGCAGGACCCTCCTCCCCTTTTGTTTATATAAATCCATATTGTTATGTAATACACAGCATGGTATATCCTGTTTACTCATTGTATGTATAAATGTTTCAGTAAATGTCTCGGGCAATTAACTACAACTGCAAAATAATAAAATATGCACATAAACGGACCTGGACTGGCCATCCTGCTTACAGGGCACATGCTGAGAGCAGGGCAGCCACCAGGGGGCAATCATTGCAATTGCAATTGCTGTCCTTCGGGGCCTGCTCGGGGAGACTTTCCTCCAGCACTGGACCACTAATCAGAGGAAGCTGGCCACTGTCCTCAAATGGCTTGTCAGTGCCCCCAAATGGTTTGTCTGCACCCAAATGGCTTGTCTGCGCCATGTCTGCACCTAAACGCCTTGTCTGCACCATGTTTGCCACCAAAAAACATGAATAGAAGAGAAAATCCAGTGGGTGTGGAGAGTCTTCTGGGGAAGGGGGCCCAAAACTTCTGATGGCAGCCCTGGCCGAGAGTATGAGGTGCATACTACATAAGCATAAAAACATAATGTATGGCCTGTCACATGCAGGCGTCAGTCACACCTATGTTATTAGGGACTGCCAGCCTTAAATTGCCAGGGCCGTCTTGTTACTGGCACTGGACATGAACCTTGTGTTCAAAACTGTTCACAAACCTTATACTTATACCACTAGGTGTCAGCATCTCAGCAATGCATTACACTGTTACTTTGCAATGCGGTGAAACACCATCTCATGAAAATCATGGCTGAACGATAAATAATCTCAAGCGGATATAATATTGAAGTAGGCCTAAAATTGAAATCAAGCATTACAACAAACATTACATTTGCTTAAGACATCTATAAGTGTTTACAAAAAATGTATTCTTATTTTACATCTAACAATTCTACCAGTTTGTAGTCATATATTATGAAAACAGTAGGAAATGCTAACATTTTTGCATTTTTATATGTTTAGTATACCCCCACAAAAGGCCAATTTATGGGATATGGCATAATTTCATAAGGTTAATATTTTAAGCAGGGTTTAAATGCAGCATTATTTCTAGTATAAGACGTGCTTAAAAAGAAATAAAGACGCAGACATTCCAAATTTGAATCAGTCCTAAATTGCAGTTGTACCATGAAACTAGAATAAAATGCGAAAGCAACACTTTAAACATTAAGTGCCCAAGGGGCTAAATCCGGGATCCTACAGCTCAGTCTTTACCAGAACGATATACTAGAATATTCACACTTAGACTTCCATCTGTCAACCAGCACAGCCCATCTTTTGGCAGGTTTTCCTGCTCGTTTTTGTGCTGTATTTAGGGCAATCTCTTCCTTTCAGATTCAGATTAAGCACAGCTCAATGATTAACATCACAGCAGTAAATCTAGCTTTCATAACCAATCAGGAACGTTTGTCTTTAGCGAAATAAAGTCCTACGGAAGTGAGATTCAAGTGACTGAAACTCATCGGCTTTGTGGCTGGTATCGAGAGGAAAAAATGCTAACGTTTTAGTATTACCCATAGTATTGCTTACTAAACTGCTGACCGGATCTATTTAGGGCCCATCGTCCAACCAGAGCTTTTTGTAGCACCAAGTTTTGAAAGGAATAAAAATGTGCAGCAGGGAAAATGTATTTGCTTTATTAAAGTTTCCATTTAATTTATTTAGTAAAATTACTTTGTACTCCACGTTAATATATTTTTAAAGATGATGGAATTGCAGAAGAGCCACTGTTAGATGCTGTGTCCTAGGGGACAACAACTTGGAACCTCAAAGATTGCGGAAAAAAAATACTCCACCAAACTGGTATTAGCTGCTGGAGGTCCTGAAAACAATCAAGAGCATTATCATCCATCATTTATGTCCTCCTAGAGCCATAACTTTGCTGTTCGTCCAAATTTAATTACAATATTTGTTCATATTGGCCTAAAATGTGTACGTTTAGGCACGGTGTAGTTTTCTTGTTTTCTTAAAGGGTTACCATTTTTCAAATATTATAATATATAATATAATACATAATATAATATTAAAATATTATAATACTAAAATGTGTAGCATTTATGTCCATTGAGATGCTCCGATTTCAGTTTCACCTATCTGTATAGGAGAACATGTTTACTGTTGTTACATAGCCGATAAATCTGTTATTTTTTAAAATTATTTTAAATGCTTTAAAGTGAACAGGAAACAAAACCTCCTGCTTGACTAATATAATAACTTAAACCGTTTGCCAAAAAATTATATATTATTAAAAAAAATAATATGCAGTTATATGATCACTGATGATAGTATATAATAATATTATAGAATATAAATATCGTTTTTGGGTTCTTCAAAGATATATTAAGTTTAACTCATACTTCTGTATTACTCAGCCTTTTGTAACAAAATCAAGTTCTGGCAAGATTATTGCCATGTACACATAGCTTCAGCAGCACTGTAAAGTAACTCAAAATTGGACATATATACGTCATACTCTAACTAATAGGAATTGCACCCACAATCACATATTTTGTGATTTTGTAATCCATCATTATTATATTGAGCCAACAGTGTACTTGGCTGGACATATATTCTTCTGGCAAGTTATGCCTCCATAGTGCATGCAGTGAATCTTTTTGTGTTTGGCGCTGATACCTAAGGACTCAAAGGAATGGCACTGCATCAAACCAAGTGTTCCCACGTCATACCTTATTATAGTTAATGTTCACTACTTTATATTCCTTCAGATATTTCCCTTTTTGCTACTAAATTATTACATGCATCCCAGTTATTCCCACATAAGCTCTTCAAGGCATTATTTTGTACAAAAGAAAGCTTCACTAAAAGGCCGGAGTAGTCATCTTGCCTTGTCATCTCAAATACAGGAATTGATCATAAGAGAATGTAGAGGAATGTCAAAATATATTAGGGTATACCAAGGACGCTAAAGGCCAGATTTTATGACACAGCTGCACGAGGATGGAAAGGACCAATCTGCCCTGGCACTTTAAGGCCAGCTGCCGACAAATCTCTGACCATACACTAAAGCATTACATCGGTCACATAAGCCCAGTGAAAGGTCCACTGGAAATTTGCCTGGTGTGTTTGGCTGCCAGTCCTGGGCACCATAGAACATCTTTGTATAGTATATAGTCTCTTGGCTTTTCTTTTTAAGCTTGACATAGTATTAACTACAAACAATTACTCCCGTGATAGGTGGTATATGTGATGGTGCTACCATACAACCAGGTTTTGCAACAATACAGGACACTCTTTGGTCTAAGGATCCCTTAAAGGGATAAAAGAGAGAGCTATATACAAATACCTCATAATACCTTAAACGTAATAAATTGATTTAATTGGCTTATGCACAATGAATCTTTCTATTACTGGCGTAAAACCCGGTACTCTGACATATTCTTGCATAGTGGGGGCTGTACTAACCTAGAGCCAACCCTAGTATGGAATATCTTGCTCCGACCTCAACAAGCGTCTGGTAAACACTAATGCGACTCGGTACAAAATATATATATTAAATGTGCACACATACACTACATGACCAAAAGTATGCGGACACATGACCATCACATCTATATGAGCTTGATGGCCTTCCCATTCCAAAACCATGGGCATTAATATGGAGTTTATCCCACCCCTTGCAGCTATAGCAGCCTCCACTCGCCTTGGAAGAAAAAGTAATTTTGGAGTGTTTCTGTGGAGATTTTTGCCATTCATTGCGGGCATTCATGAGGTCAGGCACGGATGTACTATGAGAAGGCCTGGCTCGCAATCTCCGTTAGTGTTTATCCCAAAGGTGTTCGATGGGGTTGAGGTTGGGGCAGACAGTCAAGTTCTTCCACCCCCAACTCATCCAACCATGTCCTTACAGACCTTGCTTTGTGCACTGGGGCACAGTCATGCTGGAACAGGGGAGAACCTTCCCCAAAATGGCTTTGTATTCTGTAGCATTAACATTACCCTTTACTGGAACTAAGTGACATCATATGACAGCACCATGTTTAAAATCATTGAGCCCTTCGGTACAACCTATTCTACTGCACGTTTGGAGATGGCTGCCTATGTGATTGATTTTATACACCTTCTAGCAATAAGTGTGGCTGAAACACTGACAATTGAATAATTCGGAGTGTCCATATACTTTTGGTCATATGGTGTATAACAGTCTGCAAAACTCCTTTATCCTAGAAAAGTTCCTATAAGATATCATCTCCCATTGTTGGCAATTTGGCCCCCATGTAGTGCCAGTGGTGCATTTTGTTTATAGGTCCTTATTTATACGCACAGCAAATTTCATTAAAAGTGTAACTCACAATATCCACGTAGTAACCTTTGAAGGCAAATAATAATAGTGCCTGACATTTAATAATATTGCTGGCATAAATCTGTTGGCTGAAAACCAGACACGTCCACAGTTTTTAATAATGCAGCTCTTAGAATACCATTTTACTCTGGCTCATCTTCAGAGTGGCATTGCCAGTCAGGATTAGTATGATAAACCGAGACTCTGTTTGATTTATTATTTTGATTAGCATTGATTAGCGTTTCGGTTGACTCTTCTTTGGCCTTCGGAAGCTTTATGTTGACGTTTATGCTCCAAACAGGATTCAAGGAATCCCATTGTTCGATAGAAACCCCCTTTTAATCCATAAGGAAGTAGGACAGCCCTAACGTAATGATTCCTGGAATCTTATCATATGCATATATACGAAGAAATGCACAGGAAAGTATTTTAATAGTTATCATTTTGCTGCGTTATGAATTAAATTTAAATTGGAAACATGCATGGGCCTGAATCTCAGATGACACCAAGGACTGATCGAGTCAGCAGGTCAATGAGCAGACTAGACCATAGACCAAATGTTTCCATATATATATATATATGTTTGCTTCTTATGGTTTAAGTACCTCCTCTTGGTGCAATAGACCATTGAAATATATTTTTTAATGTGCTGATCAGGGGCATAATCAAAGGTTTAATTCTGGACTTTCAGTGTGGTGGCCATGTTGTGATGACCGTGTGTGAGTTCTTATTGGCTGAACATGAATTGGGGCTGTATGGGCTATTTGGTAGGGCTTAGGCAAAAGTGCAAGGTTGCTTCTCTGCCATAGGGATCAAGTGACTGTTTCCTTAGCCACCGATTGATCATTCTTGTCCTGAAGATACAGCTAGCTGTTCTCAGATGTATGTGAATGGGCCAAGACTGTCCCAGTCCTTCACTCATGAGAGATATCAATTTAAAGAAAAAAAAACTGTATATAGATGAAACCAGGGCAGGATTGACCTACGTGGATACTGGAAACTTTTCTGATAGACCGCCTGCCCTGTAGCTGGTCTGGAAGCTGTCCACCCATAGAGTTCTGCGGCTGCCTGCGGAATCACATAACATCATATGCTAAATGATTATATTCCTTTCTTGTATGCGCTAAAGGAGCACACCCCTGTTTTAAAACACACTGCTGTTTTTCTGTAGTTTGCTGTTAAATCTGCAAAAATCTACTGTGGGAGAACATTGTGGATATTTTCCTACTTTGGCAGAACTGTTTAAGGGAAATAATGACTGGAGGGTAATATATATATATCATGTATACAATTCTGAGGAAATTACTAAACCAAATATAGAGGTTTTCCTCAGAATGTATTGTTTTTTTATTTATATATTTATATCTTTGGCTCTATATTTTCATTACATACATAACCTAGATCCGGCATCCGCGTGTACAGTAAAAACTGAATAAATATCACTTATTTTGTTAATTTCTCCAAAGACTTACATACAGCGATAGGTGACTGACACATTTAGATGTAAATGTTAATATGATGCCAGGAAGAATCTATTAATATCACAGCTGCAAACACGCGATAGTGATTTACTGAGATCACAGATAGTGTCGGTAGCTGAGAAAACACCTTGTGATTCAGAGTTCTTTTATTTAACCTTCAGAAAGCAGTTCATTTCCAGACCTAGCATTTTCCTCAATACAGCATTTTCAATTATGCTCACAAAATGAAAGGAATTTCATGGTCAGGAAGGCAACGTAGCCTCCTCCGTGTTGCCGGCTTCAATGGATGAATCACATTAACACATGTAAAATGGGAAAAGAATGCTACCTGCTGGTGAAAGATTATTTTTAGTTTACTGCCTTCTCTGTTAGATACCGCTTGGTCTATTTGAGTGCATTTGCAACAAAGAAGTTGTGACCAAACAGTTGGCGGAAGTAACCCAGTATTTACCTATTTCTGGAAATGTTTTCCCCCCAAGATAAATACAGTGCCTATGCACATCATGGTGGGTGAGCTGTAAACTATGTAGAAATTCTTAATCTGTTAACAAAGTTGTATATTCCAGCAGGACCGGCCCAAGACATAGTGCCGCCTGGGGCGAAGTTTGAAATAATGCCCCCGCCGACGCCACTGCTCATTATCTACCCCCCACTTTGTACTTCACTTACCTTAGGGTGGCAGAGTCTCCCTGCTCTGCCACGGTGCACGCTGCTTTATTGCATTACAAGCCGGCACCGAGATCGAGCTAAAGGGCTCGCAAAGGAGAGAGATGGGCGCCGAGCGGGTACTGAAAACTTGATAAGCGAAAACCACTCGGCGCCCCTCTCTCCTCCGCTTCAAAAAAGAAAAAGCGCTTGGGGCTTGCCCCACTCTGCTCCATGGCAGGGCCGGCCCTGCATTCCAGGCATCTGTAGACACAAATGACCATTTAACCCTGTGTCCTCAAAAACACTTGCATTAGAAAAAAGCCTTGCCCCTACTGCTAACTATGTCCCAATATGTAGTTCACACCGCTTGTTTAACCTCGACACACTCCCTCCTGCCTTGCCTCCTATATGGAGGGTGGGTGGGAGAACCCTGGAGGGGCAAGCTCTAGGAACTGTCTATGTATGCTGATTTCATCTGCTTATCTTGCAGTGTTTTTTGCAGTCACATGTTTTATGAGGACTGTCCTGGTGTCCTTAGTAGGTAGGTTGCACCAGCACCGACCTACATTATAGCCCCCACATGACCACCCCCATTGCTGTTAGGCTGAGAAACACAAGTTGGATGCTATTCCGGCCCCACACACATCTGGCCACACCTCTTCCTTTTTCTTACCACACCCCCAACCAGTGGCATAATACAAAATGCTGGGACAAGATGTATGGTTGGGGCCTTCAAGCTCCTCCTACACACACAGTAACATACTTATACACACATTAACATAGTAACAAATTAAACACACACTAACATACTTACACACGCAGTAAAACACATACATACATTAACATACTAACATACAAACACATACTGGGAGTGGGCACACAAATGGCAGATAAACGCAAAGTTATGCACTTGGGGTAAGGAATGCACAAGCAACTTACACCCTAAATGGTAGTAAATTAGGGATAACAACATATGAGAAGGATTTGGAAATTGTGAGAGACAACAAACTAGGAAAGAATGTGCAATGTCAGTCAGCAGTTGCTAAGGTCAATAAGGTATTGTCGTGTATGAAAAGGGGCATTAATTCGTGGGATAAAAATGTAATTTTGCCTCTTTATAAATCACCTTGAATATGCTGTGCAATTTTGGGCACCTATTCTAAAGAAGGATATCATAGCACTAGAAAGGGTGCAGAGGCGGGCTACAAAATTAATAAAAGGAATGGAACACTTTAGTTATGAAGAAAAGTTAACAAATTTAAATCTGTTTAGTTTAGAAAAACGTCGCCTCAGAGGGGATATGATAACGTTATATAAATATATTTGGGGCCAATACAAACCATTGTGTGGAAATCTGTTCATAAACAGGACTATGCATAGGACACGTGGTCATGCGTTCAGACTGGAAGAAAGGAGATTTAGACTAAAGCAGAGGAAAGGGTTTTTTACAGTAAGGATAATAAGGATCTGGAATTCTCTGCCTGCAGAGGTAGTTTTATCTGAGTCTGTACAGACGTTTAAACAGCAACTGGATGGATACTTGCAAAAATAATATTATTATATTATTATTGTTATGCAATACTATTTAAGGATATAATTTTTAAGTTATGGGAACACAGCTTCTTAATCCAAGGAGAGATCTGACTGACATTCTGGGGTCAATAAGGATTTCCCCCCCCTAGTTTGTTGCAAAATTATAAAGAGCCACAAACTGTTTTTTTGCCTTCTTTTGACTCAACAGCAATTAACAGATATAGGAAAGGCTGAACTTGATGGATGCATGTCTTTTTTCAACCTATATAACTATGTAACTATGTAACTTATACACAAGCCAGGGATGGGCTGGCCCCTTCTGGCCTATGGGGGTAGGTAACGTTAAGTGGTCTCCTGAGCCATCCTCTTGGTAACTAATATAGGCACTATAGAACCCACACACTCACCATAACAGACAGGCACTCACTAAAACATCCTTACTCTATCAATCACACCTCACTCCAATCACACATAACTTCCTATCACATATAACAACTCACTCCCTCACACCTATCACATATCACACATGACTCATTTACATCAATCACACCTATAACATATCACAAATGCTTCCCTTGCACCATCACACATAACACCTCACACTTATCACATATAACAGACAACTAACCTACTTAAAGACAGTAGCATACTTACACACACAGTAACTTACTAGCATACTCACACATGCTTACACACTCACACACTAACATACTTACATATACACACTACCATACACACACATAGTAACAGACTTACAATGCTGGGACTGTGGGGGTCTCTGTAACACCAGCGCTCCCAACATAAGTGTCCTGATTTGGAAACCTGAAATGTTGGGGGTATGAGTAATCGGTGCTTATCCATTTACATCCTGTTTTTTATTTAATTTCTTGTTTATGCGCATGAAGGATGAAACTGGCTGAGCCAAAAACAGCCTGCCCTATGGTGAATCCTAGTCTCACACAAGTCTTTAGATTTTTGTTACCTCTCAGTTCAACATGGAATTGTTAGTCCCCTTTAATTGTGAGCTCACAAAGTAATGTTTTCAGGGATTAAAAACTGGCTAGGGGCATTCATCCTAGGATGGAAAACAGTCTACTTAGAAGGAAAATGGCAGTGAAAACTATCAAAATATTTAAACATATCCATCTCATTATTCAAGGTCAGGAACACGCTATGGGATGTAATATGATCCCCTATGAATATATACATACTGACATGCTTGTCATATCTCATTACAGTCTCCTTCTGGCAAAAGCACAAATATCTTCCATCCTGATTGCGGCAAGAAAACGGTAGCATTTTAGAATAGGACCCCTGGCTCTGCAATGTAGTGGTTTAATAATGTGGGGATGGAGAATCACATTCTTCTGAAGGCAAAACCTTGTTGCTGTTATTTTGTTAAAACTTATTTGAAAACATTTTTTTTTGGATTTGCAAAAGATGTCGGACTAATCTTACTCAATCACAAGGTTCATTATATTGAACTTTAATAGAACTAATTGAGTGACATATTGTAATGTTTAATCTGCATGTGTTCTAGCTCTGTTACTTTTGCCTTGTCTACTAGACACACACCTTGACTCCTTATCATATTGCCCATGATAAACAATGGAATGGCTTACTGTTAATCACCCAGCCAGACTGACTGACTTGTGAAAATAATGGACTTCATTAGGATTGCCATAAAGAACCCGCTCAGTGTAGTGTTTGAGCTGGCGAAGTCACTCAAAATATCACAACTTTCAACAATGGCAGCCTGCAGGGCTGTTGATTAAGCAAGTTTATTGGATCAAAGTGAAATAAAACAAGTTGTCATGAATACTAAACTAAATTTTTTGTAGACAGTGCTGTATTTTATGCTAATAGAGAAAATCATTTTTTCTGTGGTACTTTCCCTTTAGGTCCTTGAGACAAACAATAGGCATTGTTTTGTAAAAGCGTGACAGTGAACGAGAGTGACTGACAACAAAGCCCTCTGAATTATGTCCGAACCAAAAAAGCAGAAATAGAAATTTGTTGATAATGAATGGACCAATAACTAAATAATAAAATTGTTTTTAAATATTTTGGTCCATGTGCACATATCTAGTTCTTGCGTAACATAACAAGTCTCAGTGTAGCCTTCAATCACATCTCTAGAAAAGCATCCAAATGGGCATTTAAATTGTTAACGTTTGGAATGTTCACAATGCTGTGATTTCTTTGTCATCACCTTTATCAAAGGACTCTAAATTTAGCTGAGATGTTAGGTATATTATATAACACAAAGAAATAGCTGTGAGGGTATAAAGAGGTGGCCATGTTTGCTTTACTGTGCAGTTTCTCAGATAATGATAGTGAAAGGACTCATTCAGTTCACAGCCATGGATGAGCCCAGGTGCATCATGTTTATGCCACTGGCACAGACAAATGACAAACAGGCTAGGGCACCAAAGTCATCAAAGGGGTCTAGTGAATGGTACTAAAGAAACATGGCGGCTTTTACTAATTATAGTCATAATATAACAAAACAGCTTTTTGATGTTGTGGGACCAGTTCTTAAATTGCATTACATTTGTAGAGCATCGGCAGGTTCTATAGGGCTGTTGCAAAAGTCCATTGAAAAAAAAAACAACCACATTAAAAGTTACAATATACTAAATGGACAACGGCATTTACACATGTTAAGATATATTGGTACAGAATGAGAAGATATAGTCCTTTTAATGTGAGTATCTACGCTTATAGAGCCCAGCCTTCAATAAAGTTATTCCCCATTGAGTGGGCATACCAAACAACACTCTTGGTTCAATTTAATAATGCGACAGTGCTAAATTTAGGATTTTCTTTAAATAAAAAGCCCTTATCTGTAGCATAACATTTGATTTATGCTTGTTACAAAAATAGTACACAATTCATGTTTTACCAATGTATACACAAACAAGTTTGCCGTCAGAATATACATTTAATTGACCTTTTTTTAAATAAGGAAGTGCCCACGATGTGGATTCAGATTACAATCATTAAGAAGTGTGTAGCCAGTGACAGGTTTATTGCAAGGACATCTTTAACTTAGTAAGAGACTCCATGACAAACCTACAACAGGGCAAGAGCCTCCAGATGCCCCTTTGCATAGGAACTTCTGGCGCCATAACCTGTGCTTAAAATAGGTAGAAACTGAAGACAAAAGAAAAATATGATGTATAGTCACAAATGAGCATAGTAAGCATAACAATATGACATACCCCAATTTAACTGACTGTGGAGCCAACAAAGGTGAGGAATAACTTCATAGAACCAAAAAGTCCAACAATGAATTATTATGCACTGTGACAGGACCTTCTTAAATACCCCAAAAGTAAAGTACATAACTTCTGGAACCACGTTTGACCTGCGTGGCACTGAGCACTCAAAGAGTTTATCACCTACTCCAGATAAGGCTATGAAACACACATTGTATCGTTGGCATACAGTGGAACATTCTATGAGAAATGTTCTTGATACATGCTATACTCAAATCCTCCTCTCATGGCCAGCATACAATACAAAGCTATAATGTGGATTGAAAGGACTGTAAGGAAACCTTGCCCGTCTCCGTTATTGTAATATACCTTAACATTAACCATGAATACAAGAAAAGAAGTATTCAGAATGATTCCTAGGTTTAGATGACTGCTATACATTAGTAGAGGTTATATACTAGTCTGTAGCTATTTTTCCTCACTGCCCTGGCCTATGGTTGGTGCCCTCAATGGGAACTAATGTTTTTCTCTTGTGCACATGTGGTTTAATATTGTTTTTGAATATGGATCCACCTTTGTGTTTTTCCCTCTATAAATGGTGCAGTGGAGCTGGGTACCCCGAAGACTCGATTTTTTTTTATCTGGGTATTTTTAGGGGCTTGGGTCACTTATAAAAGCAGAAATGTTGATTTATTAGCATTCAAGCTGTGGGAAGAGTTAGCTGTGAAACCCGATTTAGAACAGAGGGTCTGGGGAGCACGCTTGCGTTGGCATGTATTGTAAATCCGCCTTAAAAACCAAATGAGTTACTTTATTAATTGTTTAAAGTTGTCAGCAAAACACTAAAAATAGCCCACAAACGTGAGAACGTTATTAATGTACAACATACATGAATTTCCAAATAGTAGGCACCATGATCACGGTTACATATATAACGCAGGCAAACTGCCCCAGACTGGATGTGTGCCCCGGGTCTAACAGCAAGCAAAGTGAGAACCTATTGTAGTATCTAGAAAGACAACTCTGCCTCAGCATAATGAATAGATCAACAGCTGCCAGTTTCCCCGCACTTCATCCTGTTTGCATAAAACATCATACAATGGATCCCTTTTTATTGCTTCATTGCCTGTCGTAAACTCCTGCCAATCAAGGAGTAGTTAATTGAAAAAAACGATCATTATGCCATTAATAACACCATCATATACACAGGACTGACCAGTTTCCCAAGGAGAGACTAGATAATATCTTTTAACCATTAAATTAATAGAATAGGTTCACACTTTTATGGCACAAATATTTATTTTGCCGTAGGTTGAACGCAAAGTCTAGGTGCTATAATAACCATCTAGACCTTAATATCAAAATCCTCACAAAAATGTTGTCTGTACCATGGGCGAGAGATGTGATTTAGTCTTGGGACATTGGGTAGATATATGATAATAACATTGACATTTATTACGATGTGAATACACTGACATTTCTTAGCCCAGTCAATTACGTGGACTTCCAGAGCAAGTTGTCACCAGGGATTCAATTAAAAAAAACTTACCAGGTTTCTGGTAAGCCGCCCCCTATTATAATTTAATAATTGATTTATATAGTTCCATCATATGCTGCATTCTATGCTATTCTATCAGACAAGATTTCTCATTGGTGGGCAGTGTTGTGATATCAAAACCTTCTACGGAACTTTCCACAGTAAACTTAGCTTTAAAGTAACCATCATAGTTCATGATGTCCATGGAAGGATGCCCACTGGCAAGTTTGGCCGGTTGAGCAACATAGTAGAGCTGTTTATGGCGCAAACTAAGCCAGGACTGAGTGAGATCTTGCCCTGATTTTCCAAGCCTATGCACAAAAAAAGTGAGAGTCTGTTTTTGGAGTTTCCAGGTCCTGTGGGTTTAGAGGAGGATGAGGACCCAAAGACAGAAGGGAACGAGGCTGCTATAGTTACACATCCAAGTATTCATAGAGAATGTTCCTTAGGGAGGTTGTCTGGTTTGGAGAGATGATATAACAACGACTAGCGCAGTCATTATATTATGTAAGTTATTTGTTGGAAAAGGATTATTTGTGTATTAGTTTATGTAAATTTACGAGCAGAGAAATGACATAAGTCTGGATTGTATTTTTCTGCCCAAGGAAGAGGAAGCAGAGAAAGTAAGCCACGGAACAATAGATATATCAATCGTAGCCGGTAGTGTTGTTGCAGCATATGGTTCTAAAGTATGTAATACATAATTTACACAGTCTGTTGTAATTAAGCGCTGTTGCAAGCATTCCACACATGATCTGTATGTGTGTTCTTTGCAAACATTTTTTTTGACTCTGTGGCAGCGTAAATAATTTATTTGGGGCAATATCTTCTCTCTCTACCTTCTGTTTATATCATAGAAAATACAAAATATGTCAGTATGTGTCATAAAACTCACAAAAACGTAAAAAACTGGTATTCAATGTACGGTTTCATGTTAATAAAAAGTGTTACTGAGATAGCAATCAAACCTTACAGATCACAAAAAAAGACACATGCTTGCCATATAAAAACAGGGAGTTTTCTAAAAAGTGATATGGGTGGATAGTTAGTAAAGTATCCTTTCTCCTGAAAAAAACTGATTGACTACTTAAAAAAACATACTATTTGTTGTTATGGAAATAAAGACCAATTTTACAAACTTTGTACCATACTAATCCACACTTCCCTTAAAGTTTCAAACCATGGTTCCTGGTGAAACAAAGCAATATGGGTTTGGCTGGTTGTTTTGGCACGGCTTGCTCCAGCTGCTGGTTGGTCTATTGTTACTTTATCTATCATTATGACGTAGGTCAAGCAATTAAATGTTAGAGGCAGTAACTGGAAGGATGTATGAAAGGACATAAAGAGAGGGCTGTTATGCACCCAGAAAGAGGGGGGGGGCGTGAAGAAAAGGGAGAGTGACGTGCAAATCAAGACAAAAACATCTACTTATTATACCGCTGATTGGACTTTTAAACTATATGTCTTTGCATAATTAATAATGAATAAATCAAAAGGCAGGGGAAGAAAGCAACACAAATATCTGAAACATCAAACAAATTAAGGTTCAGGTCCTTTCGATCAGTTTGTTCATTGTGGAAAAAGCACAGCTCTGGAAGTGTCATTCCATAGGCACTGGGAGGCAGCGCTGGGTTTTGGGGATTACTAATCAAAATATTCAGAAGTTCCTCCATATCTAATTGTCATAGTCATGTGTCATCTCAGCCTATGTCAATTGAACTGGACTGTCTAGGTGGGACAATGGAAGTGAGTGCTGCGACTTGTGAGAATGTGCTCCTCAGCTCCTTTGCATTGGGTCGAATGATTTTATGGGATGTTGATGTTGAGCATTCATAGTGCTGGAAGATACCTGAAAGATGAGTTCTTTTTATGCTGCCAACACAATCATAATGTTTAAGTTGGAAGGAAACCAGTACTGAGCATAAGCACCTTGGGTGCATTTGGGTTACAGCGGTATCTAAGAGTGGTGCACGCATAGCATGAGCCTAAGGGTGCCTCTGAGTTCCAGAGACCTGGGGCTAAATTATGCTTCAGCCTTAGGGTCCGCATTAAGGGATGCCCACCAAAACACTTCAACCCACAGATTACGTCCCTAATTAGGAAGTCAGCTCATTCTAGGCGGCCATCTGATCAAGTAGGGTGCTAACTTGTTAGGCTATAGGCATGATAGTAAACTGAATGTTTTCCACAATCCAAATGTTACTTAATCTGAATTTAAAGTTTATATTTAGACAAAAAGAAACTTTAAAAAAAATAACACAATATTGTTTCACTGAGTATATGTATATTCTGGAGCAAGTACTATGATGTTCTATTTGTGTTTAATTGTGTCTAATCTTATTTTTTTAGCTTTTTTTCAGGTCTTTCTTTCTGAGTTTTCTTTCTACCATTTCCCTACGCCTCGATGAGCTTGGTAATAATAACTAAACCTTCTATCGGTGTCAATGCCATCAGTCACTGTCGAAGCTGGAAGAACATGGTAAAGAGGGGTATAAGGGAGGAGGAGAGGTTATGCATAGAACAGACATCATGTGACTGTTAGTGTTTTGGTACCCATGCAGCAAGTCGAATTCCGAGCATCATCACACAATGCAAGGAATAGCAGCAGTATGTTAGTGTATAGATAGCTGTCCCACCATGCGTTGCATTGTTTGACCAGACGCCTGGGCAGGATTAACAGGGCTGAGATTGAGCTGTCACACAAACAAGGACAGGAGGCTTGGTGTGGGGGGATTATTTCTCAGGCAGGGGTCTGTCCTCTCTGGATAATGCATCAAAGCACCAAGCTCCGTTCTCTCAGCCTGAGCTGTCCGGCTCGTTCAGCAGAAGAAATGGATGCTGAACTAGGGGGTCACGAAAATGGAAAGCCGGCACGTCCATGTGGGTCTAATATAGGGTAAGAACCATACCTTCTGCGACTCCATCAATATTTATGTTCCCTCTCTCTGTTCTGACCTTAACCCTATGTGTACGTTCCTCATCACACACCACAGATCATATCACATTTTGCATCATTACAACTAGTGTCCAGTCGATGTAAAAAAATTAATTGCCAGTCTTCATAAACCCGGAACCCCAGATATATGCAGATGGCAATGCATGCATAAACAGAAGCAAACACTGCCGACCCATCGGTGCTAGTTAATGTGTTGTTTGTATCAGTATTAATGAAAGAATGGGGCGTAATTGCATCTACTGTATTGTCATTTTCAATTCCCTGCAGAGAATGACACATCCCTCATTCGGTGCAGTCCACACAGAATGCGCATTCTATAAAGAAGCCCTTCAGTTTAATTAATTATCTTTAGTGCAAGATCAGTTGAGGCGATTATAAAATCTTAGTTGACCGAGATCCTTCAGCTAAACGGTAGCAGCGGCAGAACAATGCAGTGCTTTAACAATGACTATGTAAAGGTTCATTCTCTAACCGAAATCATTAAACTGTCATATATATATATATATATATATATATAGCAATACCCCATATCACGGGGGTGCAGAAGTAACAATTATTTGTTAACGATGTTAGGGATCTATAGAAATCACACACTGTAAGGGATCTGTCTGCAATCTCTGTCACTGCAGCGGAGGTGGTCTACAGCTCCCACCATGCTCAGGCAGCCTTTGACAAATAATACAATGTCAATCACTTCTTGTGGGCCAGCAGATCATTGTAAACTTGTGAGCAGGTCCGTTTTTACCCAATATGTCGGTTTGTCTTAGTCTGTCATATTCTAGTTGTGTTTTGTCAGATCCTTTGAATGTAGGGACGGTAAGATGCACTGCAGATGTAACTAAAAGATAATAATAATAATATTCTAGCTATGATAGACTACAAGTATTATTACGCTTGGCCAGAGTGTCGAACAATTTTTGTAATCTCTAGAAAGGTTAAAGGACCTCTTGCCTAGGACATCTGGTGGGCTAATGATCATTTTAAATAAGGAATTGTATTATAACATGACCAGGCCTGCATTCTATGTTTTCAGATATTGCAGGGTCTGTGTTCTAAAATGTACCAAGTTTTAGAAGACAGAATCCTGCATTATGGGGATCCCATCTCCCAGGTGGTAACCAAGTTCACGTAGCATTCCCACTCGGATCTCCCCACTGTGTCTTTTCATCATCATGGCTCGTTGGTATCAGTGGCAGAAAAAAAACTAAAATCTCAAAATTGATTTCATTTAAACAAAGAATATCAAGATGGCTCCGGTGCTTACTATGGCTGATGGGTTGGGGTTTTTTTTTCGTTTTCTTTTTTTTTCTATAAAAAGTGATTTTTGTAATTTCAAATAATGGCAGGGTTAATAGAAAGAGATTATCAGATTTCAGGGAACTAGCTGTGAAACCACAAATCTCCTCCTGTATGAGACCCTCATATGTGGCCATCTGTGCAGACAGCAAGGAAGGACAGGGCATTGAAATGTTGAGCTTATAGGTCAGTATATGACATCACTTTTAAATTTCAGATTTCCTGTTAAACCAGCAGGTACCGTAGGATAAAAATAGATAATGCATCTTTAAAAAAAAAATTCGTTTCGAAGTACATTTCCGCTGTCACAAATCCATCTCTCTATCAGCCAAAATATAGACAAAGGCAACTTAAAGCTATTGATTTTGGTTCTTTTAAAGGTAAAATGCATGGGGATCATGCATGAGTTTATTTGTCATTCTTGGCCGAACCTTAATTGATGTAAACAAAACATGTAATCTAGGGAGCATTTTATTTTGGGTTGGCTCATAAGGGGAATGGTTGATGAGAAATATGGCTCATTAATCACTCTAATTATGTCACATAATTTTATTTTGCTGACAACTCCTAATTATCTGGCTGCAGTATGCCTTCAGCAGGAGCTGTTTGTTAGTTTACATATCGTCTGCCAAATATGTTTTGACAAGTCATGTCCTGGTTCCGAAACAAATGTAACGCTTGGAGCTCCAATAAGAGCAAAGATAAGGCATCTTTAAGCTCCATGATAGATATTCAACTAAATGACTTCTAGGCACAAATCACTTTCACAAGCCTTTCTACAGACACTGGTGTCTAGGTAGAGACAAAAAGCCGACCTCTGCAGTAATTATAAGGATGAAGTAAAAGTGGAAGTATCATTTCAGATATTTATTTCCTCTATCTATCTATCTATCTATCTATCTATCTATCTTTAATTATATTTATTATTTATTATTATATTTTTTACACCTATACAGATTGATCACAGCTTACATTAAAGGATTGCCATAAACAATAGAGCTTGTATTTGTATCTTCTGCATTATCTAAGAGCTGTCATCTCACCAAAACATAGTGTTTTAAATTTGTAAAAGCCTACTCCAGAGGATAGTGGGATTCCAAAGTAGTCTTCATTGAGTTATCCAGAGGAATACATTAACATTTGTCTAAGTTAACAGATAAGAAGCATTTGGTCCATCTAGTCTGTTGACTTTTCATGATGCAAAGACTCAGACCTTAATCAGTTCTTGTCTTGGCCCTTCATGTTTTAATTTTTCGATGAAGCCCTAGGTGAATCATGGTTGACACTGTCTGCTGTGAACGAGGTGCTCCACGTAGTAGGGCCACGGTGGAAAGCAGGTCTCCAAGCCCCAGGCGGTTCTGCATAGCTCTATACCTACCCTATGCATATTTAAATTCCCTTACTTTATGTGCCTCTACTTTTACTAAAAGCATAACCAGGAATTACCCTGATTATGCTTTTAGTGGATGTCAGATTTAAACATAAATCTGAACAACGTAAAAACCATGTGAAATAAAAATAATAACGTCTGATGCGACAGTTCCCCTTAAATTGCTGTTGTGGAAAGCAAATGAGTCCTTGCTTCTTTTGAATTCTACTAGATACTTGTGAAAGCAACCGAACTGTAACAGAAGCAAGCTGTGAATAGAAGGTATTAAATTTGCTGCACAATCACTGTTTATTTTTTTTATTTTATTTTTTTTATAGAAAAACAGGTTGAATTATTTTCCTCTCCTTAATTTTTTTCAGAAAAGGCGTCATTTGACATAATTTGTGCTTTTTCAATTCATGTGGAGCTATATTTTATTAAGAAATAGGTCACTGCTTTATTTTCATGTATCCATGTTTGCAGTTTATACTGGAATTCTCTAGTCTATGCACGAATAAAATAATATTAGGTGAGCTCTTTTAGTTACACTAAACAAAATAACGTGTCATATAAATCATGAAGCCCTGTTATTATGTTGGGTGGTTTTACAGCAGGCAAGTAGATTTTTGGACAATATCAAGCCATTGTTCTAAAATATCTAGAATAGGAATGGCAGTAAAATAACAAAAAATAATCAAATAGTATAACAAATGGCTTAGAGAATAATGATAATAATAGTGTATAGGTTTTACTCCCAAAAAGTAAAATGGTTCTTCTATACATGCACATTACATTTTATTTATAAAGCGATGGAACATTAACAGTAATATTAAAGATGACTGTATCCTAACAATGGCACATGCTAAGACATAATGAGACAGAAGGAGAAAAGGCCCTGCTGTTAAGAGCTTACAATCTATTAGAAGGTTGAAGGGAATGAAACTGAAAGTTAGAGCTAGGATGATTCCATTGTGGGGAGGTTCATGCGTTGAATTTAGTGGCGTGGAGATCCTGGAAGACACTACAAATGGCTCTGCCAGGAACTCCATGTCTTGTTTTTACTTGGAAGAGCCCAAATGGGACCAGTGGGACACCTCCATCCCTTACAACTAGCATTCACCCTGGTTTTACCAGGATGTTTCCAAGTTTGTGAAGGTAATTAAAGCAGACTTGTGGTCCCCTATAGTGATCTATAAGCTCATCAGAACCAAGGACATAATGAAACAGATTCCAGGGCCACATGACAGAGAGTCTGGACTAATGTGCCATCGATCAAACTGACTAATAGACACAAAGTCATGGCATGGATGAACATTAAGGAGGCATCCCCTTGAGGACATTTCTACATACTAGGGGGCTGTGTAGGTTCAGACACTGCCCACGGTTCATCATGGTGGATAAAACCTCACTACATCTGTTATGGTAGTGTCCTTTTGCACAGGCTTTGTTTCTATTTCTGGAAAATGGACTCAAAGACCATGTGGAGAAGAAATTTCTCTCCTACCATTGGTTTTTGTATGGACTTTCTCCAGGAACTCGCACGGAGGGTGCCATAGAAGAAGCTTGGCCACTAATTTGTTTTGCAAATGCCATCGCTGTTTGTGGTATGCATTGCCTTGCCTGGTGTGTGGTGTATGTTTGGCACTTGAATGAACGTAATCAAACATACATATACCTGCGCATACCTGGTTCATAGAGCTGTTAATCTGGTTAGAAGATGTGCTTGTTTTTCTCTTTTAGTCTACTTTGCTTTTATGAATTGCATTTGTCCTCCAGAATGACACAAATATCAGCCTCTACTGGTTGGGTACTCGCCCCTAGCTACTAATCAGCGCCTGTTCTCAGCCGGTTAATCCAGTCCTAGTTTAGATCCATTTTAATCGTTTTATAGCAACAGAAAGGTTTCTTCTTCATTTTCTTCTCCGCTTCTTGTTGTTTGCAAAGTATTATAACAAAATTGTTAAAAAAGGAAAGCGATTCTCTGAGGTTAGTCAGACAATTTCAAGCAGGATATTTGTCAGAATAAATTCAGTATGCCAGAAAATGTCATCTTCCTAATTTTAGGCCAGTGTTCTTGGCAATGGGTACACACTGGAGCTGTGTATTAATAGCTGGAACGGGTGAAAAGGCAACATTAATCCACCAGGTAGTAAACGGATTTCAGCATATTACTCATTTTGTTTTTATCGCCATAATGATAGAGTTGGATCCATTCCTGGAAATAGTATGATTTAGTTTGTGTGCTCCAGAAGCATCCTAGACTTTTAAGGCACATTTACGGAAGTCTCAATTATATATAGATGTGCTGCTAAATCTTTATCCGTGCAGCATTGGCAACATTGTTTGATTCATCTTAATTATACTTAAAATGCTATAAAGGGTGGTTTTTCTGTATCAGCATACCCGGTTCCCCGGGTCGACACCTGAATCCTCTTGACACATCACGTCCATTTCCCCTTTAAGTGGCGGGGTTTCTGCCCCCGGCGTCTTCGGGAACGCTCCTGACACCATTGGGAACCGCCCACTGACATCAGCAGGATCATTCACTGATGTCAGCGGAACAGGAAAAAAAATGAAGCCGTCTTCTGTGGCTATATTACATAAAGTAACATAAAGTAACTTAAAGTAGCAATTTTCTTTATACATACCATCATTTTGAAACATATCACTTAACGGCTGATAAGTACCATTTGGCCCATCGTGTCTGCCCATTTTTTCTGATGTAAAAGATTTTTGCCCATTTATCCAGTAGAGCTTTTGTGAGGTCAGGCACTGATGTTGGATGAGAAGGTCTGTCTCGCAATCCCTGTTCCAGTTCATCCCAAAGGTGTTTGATGAGGTTGAGGTTAGGGCTCTGTGTGGCCGGTCAAATTCTTCCACACCAAACTCATCCAACCATGTCTTTATGGACCTTTTTTTGTGCACTGGGGCACAGTCATGGCGGAATAGACAAGGGCCTTCCAGATGATTGTGGAATATTTAGCAGGGGTGACATTTCACAAAAAAATGCAGCCTGCATGGCTAGGTACTTGATTTTATACGCCTGTGGCAATGGGTCTAATTGAAACACCTGAATTCCATAATTAAGAGGTGTGTCCCAATACGTTTGCCCATATAGTGTATATAAGTTAACCAGGAAACTGCAGAACACCATATGTTATGTTTGTACAAATGTATCTGAACCAGCCAGTCCTATAGTTTGATAGATATATAATATACCCATAGGTATTGTGTACTACCCAGTACAAAATATTGGTGACCTTCAAAGTTTTATCTCAGTAAATGTCTGGAGATCATATGGTAACAAAATGAAGAGACTGTACTGATTGTTCTTAGCTCCTTAAAGTTGTACATGCATATTACCCTTGCATTTAATGCTTACCTACATTTTCCTGGATTTTTGAAAAAAACAGCATGTGCTTTTTCCTAGACAGATGCATTTGGTTTACAGCTGAGAGCAGACAGTCTTCTGCCGTTAGAGACCTTTGTTTTCACCCACCATTGTTACAGACAATCATTGTTGATCCCTATGCTGATCTTAAATGAAACTAGGCCACTCACTGCTAGAACAACAATGAAACACCAGCTGTGAATCCATCGGATGGAATAAAGAGTGTATAACTTACAAAATACTCATTATTTTGTTTTAAGATTTAACAACTTTCAAATGACCTTTGATATTTTTTAAATAAATTAAATTGTTTGGCAAATATTGACAATTTATTTTGCCTGTTTAGAATAGAAACATGTATGGTGGTTTGGACTACTTGTCATTTTAGGATTATGGTGACTATTGATGGTGTTTAAGAAAGATGATGTTTGATCTTTTTCCAGAACCATTTTTAAGGAGTTTAAGGGTTCCGCTGTGCTAGATTTCCTTCTGTAGATTACTGTGAAATTACTTTTTCTCAGATGTTAGAATCATGAACAGTGAACCCCTGGAGACATCTCACTGATACATTAATAATAAATATAAGTGCTGCATAATCTGTATTTATCGTCACTCAACACAACCAAGTTTTTGATTTATACAAACCTATAAAAGTTAGCAATCTGCAGACTTATGTCTGCCATTTTAGCATGTCTTTGATTGGAGGCGTGAGTCCCTGGAGCGCATGTATCTGCTCTGATCTCTGTCTTTATGTTCTCTTGGCTATCTTTAGCCTTACATTTATGTCTTTGATCTGGCTATGTGCATTTGAATAGAAAAGAGTTTAGTAAACTGTGGAACAGGATTAGTAAAATAAGTGTTTTTTTATCTGGAATTGTTTGGCATCAAAATAATTTTATGTGGATTATTTGTAAATATCTATGGTTTCGTTTTTTATCAATCACAGCTACTATCTGTCTTTCAAAAGCAAAAAATAACATTTATTACCTGCCCTAAATATCTACTGGAAAAATAATAAGGCTACTACCACATGTGATGGGTTTAATTATACACAAACTACAAAAACATGAAGCTATGCTTTGAGGCACATTTGACTAAATGCCTAATATGCACCAATGATCCCCCAAACCAATATCTACTTGCATTGGCCTAAGAAGCTGCTAAATTAGCTTTTATGGAGTCTCCAGTCTGAGATGTTCACTTGGGTGGTGGGTAACTTCTACAGTGGATGATGTGGGCATCAGCTGCTATTAAGTGTGTGCCTTCTCCCATGACGTTAGCTCCTCATACAAACCAAGTGACCATGGAAAGGAAGTGTATACGGAAGACACACGGACAGTGCCTTCCACTAATATTGGCACTCTTGTTAAATATGAGCAAAGAATGCTATGGAAATTATCTTTCTTGTTTAACCTTTAGATCTTTTATTCAAAAAAAAATACACAAAAGTACTCTGCTGTCATGGATATCAAGTAATTGCAAACACAACACAGGTTTATCCAAAAAAGTGAAATATGTGTGGCACAATTATTGGCACCCTTTTAGTCCAAACCTTGCGCTACCTCCCTTTGCCAACAAAAAAGCTCTGATGAAGTTGGATAATACATGGCGAGGGATCTAAGACCATTCCTCTACACTGAATCTCTCCAGAGCCTCTACATTTTGAAGTCGATGCTGGTGGACTCTCCTCTTCAGTTCACCTCACAGGTTTTCTATGGCTTCAAGTCAGGGAACTGGAATGGCCATGGTAAGACCTTGATTTTTTTGCCAGTAAATCATTTTTGTGTTTTGACTTTGATGTATGTTTTGGATCATTGTCCTGCCCATTTTAAGCTTTCTGACAGAGGCAGTCAGTTGTTCATTTAATATCTGTTGCTATTTCATAGAGTCTATGATACCATGTGTCCTAACAAAATGTCTAGGTGCTTTGGCAGAAAAAGAGCTACCAAAACATTAAAGAGCCACCACCATATTTAACCTGGGCATGAGGTACTTTTTCCATATGCGCCAAACCCACCAAAAAGCTCTATTTTGGTTTCATCTGACCATAGAACCCGATCCCATTTCAAGTTCCAGTAGTGTCTCACAGTTCAATTCGTTTTTGGATGACAATACAGGCTTTTTTCCCCTTGAAGCCATTGCAAACAACTTGCGATGATGTAGGTGACATCAGATTGTAGTTTTAGAGACTTTCTGAACCCATGAGACAACTAACTACTGCAATTCTCCAGCTGTGATCCTTGTGGATTTTTTGGCCGCTCGAACCATCATCCTCACTATGAGTTGAGACAATATAGACACACATCTTCAAATTTCCAGTTGACTGGAACTGCTTAATTATTGATATATTATTCTCCTTTGAATTCATAGGGGTGCCAACAATTGTGCCACACATATATCTCACAATTATTTTTTTGTGTATTGTTTGAAGAAAAGATCAAACTTGTTTTTTTTTTAACTTCTTTCAAAGATGCATAGAAAGGAATGATGAGATAGGGCTGGAGGCACCAGTTAGTCTGCCAAAGAAGTTCCTTTTCAGATTTTATTTCTAAATGGATTAGGGATATGCAAATAAATAATACCCTGACTGTAATTCGTTTACTTCAGGATTTGTGTGTTAATGTGTTTTGTAGAATATAGTAAACTATGAGGGTTTAATGTGTTTTATGTGTCAGGAAGGGTTGTCCGAGTTGTTTTCAAGGTCATTGATATATAAAAACATTTCCAGTATTTGACTGAATTCCATAGATCAGCAGATTTTGGAGGTGATGTCTTTGGCAACTGGCAGCAAGGTTAGTTGGTATAACCTTATTTTTTGTATTGTACCCTAAAGGAGAATAGGTGTGTGTTATTGACTATATTATACTACTACTCTATAATACTATAATAATATAATATTGACTATTATACTATATTTAATTGTGGGGGATGTTTTGCCACCTTGTCTTGTTAAATTTGGTTGGTGTTTATTATCGGCTTTGTCTTCAAATATGATATTATTTTGCGTCAAGGTCAATGTATTTATTTAATTAGTTATTATTTGAATGCTTATTTGTATATGCAAGAAAACCTTAGGGACAAACTTCCACATGGCGTCCTTTATCTCCAAATGACTGTCTCATTATTTTTTGTCCAGAGGGGTTTGGGTATAACGACAGAGGAAGCTGGCAGTGTCTTGGTCATCGTTCTGCTGTCCCTTTTGGCCTCCATCATTCGCTCAGGTTGTGTTTGTTGTGTCACAATGTCTTACAACGCTGAGTGCTGAAAAAATGGCAACCCTACCACCTTAATTATCACTTAGCAACCTAACCTTAGGTTAGCTTAGCAATTTATTCACTTAGTAGGTTCAGCAATCTAATACTTCCAGAAACATCAAATTAGATTCATGGAAGCCTTTTAACTCTCTCAGTACCGGAGGAGTGTTGCAAACGAAAGCTCTTGTTCACTCGATTGGTACCATAATTGTTTTATAGCCATCACCACTATTTTTTTTTATATTGAAACATTTTTCAGTATAATTTATTGTTGGTCTTCATCCTGTCGTCTCTATGTTTCTCAGTAGGAGCAGAGGAATCCGGACTCACCTGAGCTGCCTGTCGCAGAAGTCTGACTCTCTGAGTGATTTCTCAGCACTGCAACATGATGGCAAAAACAATCAAGGATTAAAGTGAGTAGCCTTTGGTGTTTTATGTGCCGTCACTTCCAGATACATCTTCATGGTTTCATAAAACTCAGATTCGCATACACTCTTAGTGTGTTTTGCACCCCTGTCCCAGCAATGCATGGAAAGTTACCACGTTCAGGTCAGATTTAAGACCATTAGAGAAAGCAAACAAAACCTGATACACATTGACAATGTTTGACAAAATGCGGCCACTTTTATTTCTCAACATGGACCGTCAAATCGTATTGTTCCACAGGAAATATATATTGGGGTGTAACTTATTGACAATTAAAGCAACTTTCTTTTAGATTGACGATAATAGCTAGCAGTGCCACCAGATCTATGTGTTGAGATGTTATACCTTTTATAAAAGGTTATTGTTGAGCAACAGAAGCGACCTGCCTCAATTCACAAGGAAAATACCACAAAACGTGGCCTGCCACCGTCTCATATTCTTGCGTTTTACCCAGAAATCCATTGAATAGCTTTGTAGATTTAAGATAGCAAGCAAAACAACATACCTTTATGCCATTATGGGCTTGTCTAAAACAATCCTGCTCTGAATTTACAAAAGGTCCCACTCGGGAAATTCTAGGAATAGACTTGCAGATAAGGACACAAGGAATGACACTTTTCGATTCCTTACCTCCTTTATTTGCTTACTTTTGCCAAGGAAATCGACGACATCTTGAAGTTTAATGTGCGACTTGTTATCATCGCTCTCAATTTTAATAATTCATACAAATGTGCAAAACAATGATTGCATTAATGTACAGGTAGTTTTGTGCCAACATCGTCCATTATGTGACAGACATGCCAAAAAGTAAATTAGTGGACAAAAAGCTCATAAAAAGTGGCACGCTTCATTTAGTCCCCACAAATGGCAAAAGTAACCATCACCTCTGGACTGGTGATAAAGCCTCTGCATGTGTCTGGTGATTTAATGCATACCATTTTGCCATCACGAATACTACCATTAGAAATCAACCCCATATCAAGGTACATATCTAGTCCCGTAGCTCTTCACACTGTGATGCCGCCGAGTAACCATTACCGTGGTTGTAGTTTTATTTTTATTACATTTTTTTTTCTTAATTTCACATGCGCTGTACAATGGTAAGGAAACTAGACGATTTTTTTATTACACATTAATGCAATGATTTTTCACATTTTCTTTATGGGCCGGGATAGCTTGGTAAAAACCCATCATGCCCCCGTGATGTAGGGAATTTTACAGGAATTTTTCAGGCCACCGCCTGGATAAGTTTAAAATTGTATTTCTCTGCCAAGGTGTGCTGCTGCCGGCATACTCTACTAGTATATTATAGATTCTCAATCAGAAAACGTTAGGGCTCGCTGAGTCTCAATCAGGGTTGGAATTCCAATTGCACTATTATGATCGGTTGCATCTACTTTTCTGAATGAATAACTTTTGCGACTAAATGTGGCATTATTTAGTTAATTATTGCTGAATGCCCAAATCCTTCCAGGAAATAGTAATTCAATCAAGAATGCCTCATTCATATTGTATGCCTGGAAGTGTGAATTGTCATGTCACACAAAAGCAGACGCAGATAGGTTTTTACCAAACGCTTCTGCATTGTTTTCATGTGATACACAAGAATAAAATGGCAGATGTTATAAAATGCTAAGGTGCTCGAATGTAATTTATGTTGGGCACTGTCCTCTGCCTCACCAACAGCCTCTCTGTGGCCTGGCTTGCGGTTCAGCTCTATGATATGACACCATATCGGTGGGTACTGCCCTCCTGCACCCGCCACCCTATGCCTAGGCTAGAATATGCCACCGTTAAGGTATATTTACTTAACAGGCTACAGAGTACAATCATTTTTATGTAGTGGAACGGCACCCTTAAATAAAATTACAGTATGATTTCCGGAATCAGTAGAGAAATTGTATCCGTAGCCCACATATGGAAACACTGAAAAGCATTATCTCTGCATTGCTATGAGTGGGCTACAATAACTGCTTTTCGAATCATTTGTTGATTCATTTAATCAGTCATTGAGCATTGAACTCATGCACTGCCTGACTCTTTTGAAGACAGCCTTACTCATACATAATGACACGTATTACTGAAAATGTCTACTTCTACGTTACTTATTTACCACAGTTCTGTTAAGCTTTTTTTTATTCCAATCACCCACAGAATTTACATCAACAAGGTTCTCTTCCTTGCGTGGCATCTTATGTGTCGGACATCAGGACATGATATTTTATGCCGAAGGTCAGACTAGGGTGACACATCAGGCATGTTTTCCAGAACACATAAAAATTTTACATGTTGCTGACCAGCCCAGATAAAATCCTGCCCTGCAGAGTGTGGAATGTATAGATAATGTATAGATAATAAAAAATAGGTAGTTGAAAGGGAACCAATTGGTAAGTTATATATCCCCCATACTACAGGGCAGAATTGTACCTGGGCTGTCAGCAATATGTAAAAATTATATGTGTCCTGTAAAACATGGCTGATGTGGTTAAACTACATCAGAGGGAAGTGTTGGATACAAGACACTATGGATGCTGTGTCATGCGACACATGTATCTATAGTGTAAATGGGAAGGGTACATGGAAGATTTTTGATCTCCCATGAGCATGATAGCCCAATTGGGCAATGCATGTATTTGTGTAATTCAATACCTGTTAGGTGTCACCCTTTGGAATGGAGGGTCCATCTTTGAGTGTGGGTTTATTACAGGGCTTTACAGCTCTAAAAGTCACATGAATAAACAGTTAAAAATGTTTTAAAATGAAAAATAGTGTAATTATTTGTCTGTGTGTGTGGGCATGCGCTCAGATCTATACAATCTGTTTATTTGCATATGGTAATATACTCCTTGAACCCATTAACGGCAATGCATTGTGAGCCCAAACATGTACAGGCTTGAAGAGGTTAAATGTAGCAACGAGTACATCTGTTATAATGCTCTGTTACTACACAAGCTGCATTAGGTTTTACGCTGCCCTCTAATAGCATTACTTTTGGAAAAAAAAACCGCAAGCAAGCACCTTGACCCCAAAGAATTGTTAACAGAATTATTAATCGCCAGCCATGAACCTGTAGGCATCACCACCTTATATCAGATGCTCATTCTTTCCCAACATCCAATCTCCCTAGTTTGCTCGATATCAGGCTGCACTATGAATTTATGAGATGCGCACCGGGTAAATGTCTGATTCTATTTTTCCATGGTCACTAGAATCCTAACCTTTAATGTGTCATTTACTTTCATTGCAGAAGACTGACAGCAGAGGAAGCCAGGAGATGGGCTCGTTCTTTTGACTTGCTCCTGTCTCATAAATGTAAGTCAGTGTTACGGTAGGATTTCCACTTGAGTGCACATTACCTCCTTTGGGGATGCCAAGTCCAATTACCTTTTTTTGTATTAATAGGCTCTTTTTTAACCTTGTCAGTACTGTGAGTTACAGTTTTCAGTAATACAGTTAGGTCACAAGAAACAGCCTAGCCTTTCAGCTATAACATCCTCAAGTCTCAGGCAGCCAGGGAGTTTAAAAGTCATAGCACCCAGAGCTCCAGGGGAAACCCACCACCGCTGTGGGCTACAACGCCAAAGTCTAAAACAGACAGAAAGCTGTGTGAGTATCATGTAATCTGTGGTTCACAGCATCCAGAATACCAGGGGCAATGGACTACAACACCCAAGAGTCTCAGAGGGCTAGGAAGCTGGGTGAAGGCCACCTTTAATGCTATATGAGTTTTGAGTGACCCAATTCTAGCTCATCATGTTGTTTTATAAACATTCTGTCCAGCAGTGATCAGTAAAATCCCAAAATACTGAAGGATATATTGAATGGCTGGCCGTTTTTGTTCTGTAATCCAGCAGTTGCATTGTATTTTACCAGAACAAATTCAGAAATAGACCAAAAATGTAACTATACAGTGAAACACCAAAATAATATATTTTGTGCGTGTTAAATATAACACACAAGCAGTATGTAGTGCGTGTCAGGACACATATCTATGCTCTGAACTTGTAATGACAATAAAGATTATGCAAATTGATTTATTATACTCTTTATATAATGACAGGAAAATGTAACCAGCCTTCTCAGACTACCAAGGATACAGTGCTTCTGCATATTGGATACTTTTCAACAAAAAGTTTATTTTTCAGTCTGTAAGGTTTCGCAACATCCCCCTACATCATATACTGTATATTAGAGCTGAAACAACGAATCGATAAAATCGATAATAATCGATAACGGAAATCATCGATAACGATTTCCGTTATCGATTAATCGAGTGATCGATTCGTCGTTGGAGCACTAGGCTCCTTTTACTTACCTCCGCCAGCGTTCCCCGCTTCTGCTCCACGCTCTGCAGTCTCCGCCTTCTTCAAGCTACGTGACGACGGATGTGACGCGCGTCTACTATCAAGTTGGAAGTGGAACAAGTTCGTAGCGGAGGTAAGTACTCTTTATGTCTATTGTCTGTGCGAATGTTTATGTGCGAGACTGGGTGCGCGGCAGAGAGTGTGTGTGTGTGTGTGTGTGTGTGTGTGTGTGTGTGTGTGTGCGTGTGTGCGTGTGTGCGTGTGTGCGTGTGTGCGTGTGTGCGCGCGGCAGAGTGTGCGTGTGGGTGCGCTGCACAGTGAGTGGGGGGGTGCGCTGCACAGTGAGTGGGGGGGTGCGCTGCACAGTGAGTGGGGGGGTGCGCTGCACAGTGAGTGGGGGGGTGCGCTGCACAGTGGGGGGGGGGGTGCGCTGCACAGTGGGGGGGGGTGCGCTGCACAGTGGGGGGGGTGCGCTGCACAGTGGGGGGGGGGTGCGCTGCACAGTGGGGGGGGTGCGCTGCACAGTGGGGGGTCCGCGGCACAGGGGGTGGGGGGTCCGCGGCACAGGGGGTGGGGGGGCAGGGGATGCAGGGCAGGATGTGAGTGCAGGGCAGAGTGGGGCCAGGAGACTGGATGCAGGTCAGAGTGGGGGTGGGAGGGCAGGGTGGCAGACTGGGTGCAGAGCAGAGTGGGGGTTGGGATGCAGGGCAGGGTGTGAGACTGGGTGCAGAGTAGAGTGGGGGTGGGGGGGCAGGGCAGGGTGTGAGACTGGGTGCAGAGCAGAGTGGGGATGCAGGGCAGGCTGTGAGACTGGGTGCAGGGCAGGCTGTGAGACTGGGTGCAGGGCAGGCTGTGAGACTGGGTGCAGGGCAGGCTGTGAGACTGGGTGCAGGGCAGGCTGTGAGACTGGGTGCAGGGCAGGGCAGGGTGTGAGACTGGGTGCAGGGCAGGGTGTGAGACTGGGTGCAGGGCAGGCTGTGAGACTGGGTGCAGGGCAGGGCAGGGTGTGAGACTGGGTGCAGGGCAGGGTGTGAGACTGGGTGCAGGGCAGAGTGGGGATGCAGGGCAGGCTGTGAGACTGGGTGCAGGGCAGGCTGTGAGACTGGGTGCAGGGCAGAGTGGGGGTGGGGATGCAGGGCAGAGTGAGGGTGGGGGCACAGTGCAAAGGGGTGGGGGCACAATGCAAAATTCTTTTAAATAAACGAAAAATTTGCATATTGTTTTTTTTATCCGATTAATCGATTAATCGAAAAAATAATCGGCCGATTAATCGATTATTAAAATAATCGTTAGTTGCAGCCCTACTGTATATGTGCAACGATAACGGAAAATTAACAAGGAGCAATTTGAAGGAACTAGTAACTTTGTAGCTTGAGTGATTTTGAGTTCAATCGCTAACTAGGTATTATCAGAATCATTATTAGACAATTACCACACAATGCTACGGGAGCATATTATATATGTGTTCTGCTTACAATTACATAAGTTATGGTGGGTTAAGGTGATGGGAAACCCTTCCACTTAAATTTAATGGGGTAGTAGAAGTATTATTAAACACTCATCTACAGACACCAGACAAGCCAGAAGGCTTGTTTTTCCCTCAGAAATCTCATGGTGCTGCCACAACCACAAGGGATTCTGGGTAGGCACATGCAAATAAGGTTAACAATTATCACCTTTGCCTCTATATCCACTTTATACATGGATCCTTTGAAAGTAATTGCCCGCTGTACAGGACAGCCTTTAGTCAAAACTCGGGTAAGAGGTGCAATAGCCAGTTCACCACTCATGAACAGCTGTTTCATCCTTAATGAGACTCATCAGCATGAGGTTGTGATACTGGCTTAATCCTTGAGGCTTGGGGTAGCCAATAAATACCATTACATAAGTTATGGTGGGTAAAGGTGCTGGAAACACTTTCAAGGGATCCATGTATAAAGTGGATATAGAGGTAATTGTTAACCTTATTTGCATGTGCCTACCCAGAATCCCTTTTGGTTGTGGCAGCACCATGAGATTTCTGAGGGAACAACAAGCCTTCTGACTTGTCTGGTGTCTGTAGATGAGTGTTTAATAATACTTCTACTACCCCCTAAATTTTAGTGGAAGGGTTTTCCATCACCTTTACCCACCATAACTTATTTAATGGTATTTCTTGGTTACCCCAAGCCTCAAGTATTAAGCTGGTATCACAACATTGTGCTGATGAGTCCAATTAAGGACAAAACAGTTGTCTATGAGCAGTGATCTGGCTACTGCACTTCTTCCCTGAGTTTTGTCTAAAGATTGTCTTGTACAGCAGGCAATTACTTTCAAAGGATCCATGTATAAAGTGGATATAGAGGCAAAGATCATAATTGTTAACCTTATTTGCATGCACCTACCCATGTGGTTGTGGCAGCACCATGAGATTTCTGAGGGAAAAACAATCCTTCTGGCTTGTATGTTGTCTGTAAGATGAGTGTTTAATAATTCTTCTACTGATCTGCTTACAGAGATACAAAATAGTTTGAGGGCATTCAACCATGAAGATATTATATCTATAGGGAGTGTCAGAGCTATTCAGCTATGCATTTATGGGATTCTGAGCTGGGAGAACTATCTTTACTAGAGATATATTCCTTTTTTACACAATAATGCCTTAAAACATAAATAGTAAAAATGTTTCTATAAACTGTATTCCAATATGTGTATTTCTAAACATGTTTAAAGTGCAAATGTAATCTCGCACAATCATATTGGGGTGCAAAATCTGGGAAAAAAAGTTATTTTTTTTAATGTCAATTTATTAACACCCCAATGATGCAGTAGAACTTTACAGTGATAATGGATTTGCCTTTAACGCAACAGTAAATAGCACATTGCCCTATTGTCAATGTTTCACAGATGGCCGCTCTGCGTTCCGTGCTTTCCTGCAGACAGAGTTCAGTGAGGAGAACCTAGAGTTCTGGATAGCGTGTGAGGACTTCAGGAAGACCCGATCGCTCAATAAGCTGCCTGCCAAGGCACGACGTATTTTCCAGGAATTCATTGATGTCCAGGCTCCTAGAGAAGTAAGAACAAATGTTTTTACATGCTTGGGGTTGAAATAGTTAGCATATAACACAATAAGATGCTCAGTCTAAATTAGAAGTCAACGTAGAATCAAGTTTTGTCTACTTATACAGAAGTTATTATTTTATCAAAATGTACCGTATTGGCTCGAATATAGGCCGCACTTTTTTCCCCCACTTTAAGTTTTTAAAGTGGGGGTGCGGCCTATATTCGGGCTCTAGCGCCCGACGCCCGGGACATGCAGTCCCGGGCGCCGGGCAGGCAGCGGGGTTAAGATACAGATCCCCCGCAGCGGTGCAGGGGACCTGCATCCTTCTCCCCGATACGCTCAGACAGCCTCCCCTGCCAGCACTTCCCACGGGGGGGGGGGGTGCCGGCACGGGAGGTTATCTAAGCGTTTTACCTCTGCCCACCCCCGACTTACCGGAGCAGACTCCCGGGTGTCTTGCGGGGCCGGCGGGAGACATTTACGCAATACGCGCATGCAACTTCCGGTACCGGTACCGGAAGTTGCATACGCGTATTGCGTAGATGTCCCTCGCCGGCCCCGCAAGACACCCGGGAGTCTGCTCCGGTAAGTCGAGGAGGGGGGGGCAGAGGAGGACAGCGACAGCGGCAGCGTATCGCGGGGAGGGAGGACAGCGGCAGCGTATCGCGGGGAGGGAGGACAGTGGCAGCGGATCTCGGGGAGGGAGGACAGCGGCAGCGGATCTCGGGGAGGGAGGACAGCGGCAGCGTATCGCGGGGAGGGAGGACAGCGGCAGCGTATCGCGGGGAGGGAGGACAGCGGCAGCGTATCGCGGGGAGGGAGGACAGTGGCAGCATATCTCGGGGGGGGCAGTGGCAGCATATCTCGGGGGGGACAGAGTGGCAGCATGTTTTTTTTGGTGCTTTTTTAAAGAAAAAAAACTTTTTCTTTAAAAAAGCACCAAACTTTTAGGGTGCGGCCTATATACGGGGGCGGCCTATATCCGAGCCAATACGGTATATCCCTTCCTTCACTATCCAAATGAGTCTTAAACAGAAAGCTTGATTTACTAAGTGGCAGCTTCTACAAAAACAGAACAAAAAAGTGTTCAGCATTAATTAAGTAATACCTAGGTCAGTCTTCTTCAACGGAAAACTGGGGGTGTCTAACAATCTTAGATCCCACAAAATCTCTTTAAATGTGTTCTATGTGTTGCTTAGGTTGAATATGACTTGCATGACTGCAGTGAGCCTTTGAGCCTTCCCAGGATCTGAGGATACAACAGATCAGGGCAAGATCTTCATGTCTGATCATAGGTCATCAGGCATAATAATGTCCCCATCACATGCAGACAGACACAAACAAACATGCACACTGATATAAATACACATCGTCTAAATACATTGACACTTATGCACAGTGACACATTCTAATTAATATATCCATGCATTCATTCGCACATACTCTTACATCGATATACTAGAGCTGACCATAACAAATATATCCATGCACGTAATGTCATCACCCATCTTTCAATGTCATTGTGATGTCATGCAGTCCAGTATTAAGTAGCATGAAATAAGGCCAGACAGGTGATTTTCAGCCAAGGACAAAAAGCTGATCCTAAGAAAGCAGACCAAAAGTAGCACCATACATTCTGTCTTTTAAGATTGTCACATTTTGATTTTATCTTCAGGTGAATATTGATTTCCCTACTCGTGAAATGACAAGAAGAAACTTGCAGCACCCCACTCTGTCGTGTTTCGACCTTGCCCAGTTGAGGGTACACAGCTTAATGGAGAGGGATTCCTATCCAAGGTTTCTTCGTTCTCAAATCTACAACGACCTACTTAGTCATACCCAGAAGAGTCCATGCTAATGCAACACTAGTAATAAGTATGAAGACGTTGCTAAAGTGACGCAAGGAGCTGCTTGCTCCCCCAATAACTGCCTTGCACTATGGTCAGGAAATTGACCAGATTATCATTGCTTGAGACAATACAGCATCATCACTGCCTATTTGACGCATCCAGTCATCCCCTGTTGTCTCCTAAAAATCACGTGTAAGTCATTCAGTAATAGTACTGCCCTGAAATCAAATGGCAAAGAAGAGTGAAGGGCTGGCAATAAAAAAGTCATATAGGAAGTATACAGGAATGTGGAATGTGAAGTGAAATTAGAGACAGGCAAGCGTCTGTAAACATGTAAACAATAATTAATTTTTATTTTTTTTACAAATTTTCTTGCTATAGTTTAGCCCTATTTTCTTTTTTGAGCAACGGAGCATGCATATGAATCAAATCTTGATATGGTCTGGGTCACCATGTTTCTAAGAATGTTCCTCTTGTCGGATATGTTTAAATAAAGGTTAGTAGAGAAAGGTTCTCTAGGTTAAGTTTACATCCAGAGATGTAAGTCACAGCTTGCTACATCCAGGATCACTGCAACAGTAGAAAGTGTCATTATAATTAATTAGGAATGTCATTTTCATTTAATATTGGTCATAAATATTAAATGGAATATCCTTCTATCCATTAACTAATCTAGAAATGAATCAAAGTATCCACGGTGGAAAAAAAGTACATACATCATATGCACCGTAGTTTAGTATTGACTTCTCATGTTCTTGGAAGCCACATCCCAGTCGCAAATATGGCTAGCTGATTGCTTTATGGTAGAAATGGGAATATCTTTTCCCACAGATCTTTGAGTTGCTCTGTGGAAATTACTACGACATGCAGTTTTTATAGTTGTATTAATAAAAAAGTGTGAGTGGGACTTCCTCTTTAAGTAATGAAAAGAAACCAGTGTATGTTATAGGATTTTGCATGCAATGGGTCAAAAGGAACATCTGTTCACTGCAACCGATTACAAGTCATTTAACTCTATAGTTGGCTAAGCATTATAGGGGTTGCAGTCTATAAAGGCTGGAGAAGCTAGAAACTGCCAGGACCCGCTCACCGTACATTAGTTAGATTGCAGCGATGATGCTGTGGGATTGAAACTCACTAAGCTACGGATTATGAGAACTCTAAAATTAAAGTGATTGCATTACGTGACTTTGGCAGGATTTTGTTAGATTTTTGGTAAGGAATAATAGGTGACATTTTGACAAATCTATGATTGACATCGAGCAGACCAGTTTTAATATAGAAATTGGACTGACCTCTTTTTTTTATTTAGCTCATATTATTATGCCTTTGATTGGATGCGAGCATGAATTTTCTATTTGTTTGGTTGACGTTTTTAATTGACGTTGTTTTAATTAAAGAGAGAGAAGGATGTTATTTGGATAAAAGAGATTACAAAACCCAGTTGTAATTCATTACAGTTAATCATAGTTATTCAATAAGAAATTGAGACAGCATCTGTTTCGGCATAAAATAAAAGGTTATGTTTATTAAGCTTAATCTGGATCGCTTCTTGGACAAATCAGTAAATTTAGAGCAATCAACGCGAACAGTGAAACAGTGTTTCTTCAATGGTCGCTTGATATTTAGAGCCTTGACACTGACCTGATCCAGTTTTACTGTGATAAACATAACCTAAAGCGATGGATATTCTACCATAAATGAAGAAGTGTTACAAGGAGAGGCAGACATATGTATCTGTCATGGTTTAAGAGCTAAAACAATTTGTTGACCCATTACTTGTACAAGGGAGTCTTTACCTAGGTGGGTATAGATCACTCTTCTTTTGTCCTCTTTAGCTTGATCTTTTATGGGGACTAAGGTATGGACTTGAGCTTATATATTTATATATATATATATATATATATATATATATATATATATATATATATATATATATATATATATATAGAATAAAGGTTGAGGTGGTGTAGACTGCAGTGTTGGAGGGTCCAACAACTTGTGGGACAATAGAATTTCTGCCAACATAAGGGAGATAGTCTTCAGGAGGTTTTGTGCAGTCTTTTGTGCAAATATGATCTGTGACTTTGGCCTGTGCTTCTGACCCATATGTAGCAATTAAAAGTGTTTAAAAAAAGCTCTGTCAATTATAGAATAGTTTTTTTGGGGGGGAATAAAAATGGTTTGTGATATAATGATGAAATGATATAATTTCTGCACATAACTGCTGATCTTTCTTGATTTCCAATGTCAGGATTGGATTTGTGCTGTAGACCCAAAAATGGAACGTGAGAAGGCATTTTAGTCAGGTGAACTCCCACTTACCCCCTGCTGAAGAGCAGGTAGTTAGCCAAACATTGGGCTTGTCCAACTTACGTAGTTTCGTATCTTGGGTCACAGTGAAGTTTACTATTCTTGTGAAAAGTATAAAATTTGCCCAAGATGCCTAATTTTAGCCTGAGATTGTTTGTTGAATTTTAGAGCGATAATGTCTATTCTGCTAAACAAACACAGCTGTGGTTCATTTTAGCAAGTTTGTTTTTGTTATGCTCTATTTTCTGTTCTTAAAACACCAACAGACACGTTGTGTAACATGTTGTTATGTAAAAACTCAATTTTTATATGTGACTCATTATAGATCCAACATACATATTAGTGGCATATTAAGCTGGAAGCCTCAATCCCAAGGGATCTTGACAACACTATTGCACTCGCTCCAGAATTGTTCTAAGGCGTGCAATGACCATCATGGATCGTGCATGCATCTTAAGCAATTTTAGCTTTTTTCTCCAGTTCCTCAGAGAAACAGGTATGTTTTTCTATCACCTGGTTTTCATAAGTCTTACATCTGATGTCTGGGTACATATAAGAGCAGTTTGCTCGCACAGCCACACGCCTAAGCATATGTGCCAACATGTGATAATCTGACCCATGCCTAGAATGCCAATTTTGTATTCATAAAAACATAATGGTAAAGGATCTCTTTTAACAGTCAGCATATCCTTAAAGTGTAAAGCTATTAATATACATTAATGATCCAGTTTGTAATAGGTGCCATAATGTGGATGGATTGCTTGGTGAAATTACCATTCAGTGAGCTTCCCAGTTGAAGGCAACGGGGACTCAAGGCAGCAGAGCACGATGTTGGGTAGCATTCACTATCCAGACCCAGAAGCCTCCTCTACATACTATTCTACATGTCTTCTAGAAATGTATTGATCCTTATAGAATTACAGTCCACTAACTATAATCATAAACCATAAGGATATATTGTTTCTTCTTTAAACAGTTTCCTATCACGCAAGTATCAGCTAAAGACAATGAGGCGATAGTTGGTCATGCACAAATATCTTCATATGACGAGCAATATCTATTGCTCTGGTTAATAAAAGCTTATTATTATTATTATTTCCGCAGCTATGGGCATGATTCAAGATAAACCTTTTTATCTCTTGAAGTTATGGCGTAGGAGACCAGTTCTCCCTTAATAACAGTATGAATAAGCGTATCATTCACGTTACACTTAAAGTTACAATGTTGCTATATCACGCATACGATTCTTCCCCAAGAACTAGCCTTGCTATAGTGAACTATGGAGGTGATTTATAAAGGTTGTATAAGTGCATTATAGGGGCAGTGCCTAAATTTGCACTTGTACCGTAAGATATGCATTCAAAGAATTGAAGACTTTATTTTTTTACTTATTTCTGTTGCAAATGAATTCAAAAATATAATTTTGATATGAACCCCAAATTCTAGAAAATGTTATAACAGTTGATGTTTTTCCCTCCTCTGTCATGACGGCAACACGTTTATACAAGATGTCGGATAACAACGAAAGTAAAAACAGAGTAAAAAAATAACTGTAGCCAAAGTGGCATGGCTCAATTATTTTATATAATAATAACTGCATAGTTAAAGTGTACACGTTGTCCAAAACCAACACTTTATTTGATTACTATATATATATATTTATTTATTTATTTATACATACACAATAAGGAGTTAAAGACAGAATTAATTAGGTTATGCAGGTTATGTGTCTAGATTAATTCTGTGTCAGGTGGTACAGTTGGTGCAGTTGCCATAGCAACCAGTAGAGTATTACTACAGACTGCTTTTACAATTCCGCGTCAGGATTTTTATTCGGATTTATTTTTCTTCCAATTAGAGATAACTTTTACAGATTTGTAACCCAGCAACCGTCCAGGTTGGAGGTGAGCCGGAAATTCTTTTTACTATAACCAAAAATAGAAGCAGAGTCTTTCGCGAAGACATAACTACCAAGCGATGCCTCTTTTTACAGATCGAGCAGAGCAGCTGACAGAGCGTTTAATTATCAGGACTGTTGCTTGGTGCGCTTTTTGCATTGTTTATGTAAAATGAAATAGAATTTCCGAGTCTGGGTCCAAGAAGCTGGTGGCAGCCTTACACTGATAAATGCAAATGTCTTCACTTGGATCACTTTGTGTTTGATGTGATGCAAGCGTTCCAAACGCACGGTTTCCATAAACAGCCCCAATATTCAAATGCAAGGTGCCACTTGTTTTCAGGACAGATCAACCCTGGTTAACATTGTCCCTTGGTGTTGGATGTGAAATGTGTGGTTGTGCCGGTTGTGTTCTTATCTTGTGTAGCCTATTACAATGCTTTCTCCCTTTTGCTCAGATGTTGTTCCGAGCAAGAAATTCAGAGATCCGGTGCATCAAATTACCCTTTTTCTCCTTGCTCGCAGATGCATCTGAAACAAAACCATAGCAACCCACCAGACAGCCCGTGAAGTTATTTTCATTGTCACGTCGGTCCTAGTGGTAAATCTGCCCGCAAAGCATCACATTCTGTTTTATTTTCTTAACTATTTGTGTGACAAGGATGAGTAGTACTATTGTAATTCTATTTCTACAACCATTAGAATTATTACAAATCAAGGTCATTCTCCTTCCCTTCACATATTATACTGTTAAACTGTACAAATTCTGTATTACAATCTTGTATAGATGTCTAACAATACCTACTGTATAGCTTCTTCTATAAAACGTAATCTAATCATTTAAAATCTATTTTCACCCATCTTTGTTCTCCTTGCCATAGAGTACAGTTTGCGGCAGTGAAATTACACATGTTCCTATTGTCTATGTCTTCCAATTGGTCATAAGGGTCTGTGTTTTGCGATGCATTCTTTAGGCCCTTGTTTACTAAACAGTGCTATATTTCAGCACGTGTAGTGGGCCTCTGTGTATATTGATCCATGTGTTCATTTTGTACTATGTCCTTACTGTTATCTGTATAGTGTGCAACACTGGCACTATATAAATAAAGATATATATGTAAATAATATACAGATATCCATATCCCTTTATTGCATGAAATACACATTGATGTTGTTTGGGTAAAGCTTATTATTATTTATTGTTTTATATCAGTACACAACCTCAAAACCTGATTGATAACCAAATTGTTCTTTGTGTATTACACTAATCATTGAAAAGCAAAGTGACCCTGTAGTCCACATGAAGAAGGTCATGCCAGTGGGTGCCAAATGAGATGCTAGGAAATTAGATTTTAATGTTGAAAATGCCTTAATAACGACTTAATTCCTATGGATTCCAAGATTGTCACTCTACTGTCTAAAGTAAAATGTATCTTCAGTTTAGCATGTCTGATCATGTGGTATGGGGAACACAATAGAGGAGTAGTCTATATTCTAAACTATATTTCTTATGCCATCCTGTAATTTTAGTAAAAATGTGTAGATTCGATGGGCTTGATTCACATTTTACTGAATATCAATTCAGTTACTGTTCAGCCTATTGGTAGAGGTCCATTTATTGAGATGTATAATGCATATATTTTATTCCATCAAAGGACTTCTATTCATTCCAACCCACTAAACCAGTTTATTTCAGATCTGTCACTTTTCCAAACCCTACCTTTTACAGTTTTACGTATTAGATAAACGGATTTGATGGAATATAAAAAAATAAGCAATATGAACATCCGTTTTCACGATTTGCATGATAATTCCACCTTCTCTCTTAAAGTTGTGTTTCCCCTGTTGTTGAGTTACTGATTGCTGTTGATTGGTTCAGGCGTCCTGTGTAAGGGTTTGGAGAAAAGAGGTAATTTCAGAAAAGGAAGCTGGTAACATGTTATTTTTGCCAAAAAACCCCAAATGTTCGTATTTGAACCTTTAAACTGATTACCTCCCAAAAAATTCAATTGCTTGACAAACAAAAAGCACGCGCTATAGGTTGTTTCCAAATGAATTCAGTTATCCTAAAAGCTGTGACGGTGACAATTGCTCTTTAAGGGCTTCCTCCCTCTCTGTTAGTGGCTCCCCACCTTTCCCCGCAATATTGATGGCTTACTTACTAAATAAGCATCGACAAGTACAGAGAATATGGCTAGATTATATGAACAAATTGTAAACTGTGCTTCTCTTAATAACAGTTGTCACTGTATAAAACAATAAGGGTTTGGAGATAAGTATATGTTTGGGGGCTTTTCTTTGCTTCTCTCGCTTTTGTCAAGCATCCTGCAGAAAGGCTGACATAAAAATACATGGTGTGTGCATGGATCTCCCTTATCTCCCTTATCACAATACCAGCACTAATCAGACCTGAAGCTTATAATGATGAACGTGGCTGAAGGCAAAATATACCATTTCCCATACACAGAATCCATAACCATCTAAGCTGCTCTGTATAGTGAAGCTGATCATTTCCCCAAGCAGCTGCTCTAATTACACAACACTTGAGTGGGATGCTTCAAGTCATTATAGTGAGTGGGAGTAATAACTGCATGTGGAGGTGATGGGTGAAGGTACGGGGGTTGGGAACAATACTGGTATGAGGAAATGGGTTTGTGGTCAGGGCTTCTATCCCACCTTTCATTGTGGGTGTAGAAGATAAATGTTTGTTCTTTTTGCGATCAACTGTCCATCATCACACTATAGGGTAAAGATCAAGGACAGGAACAGTTAGTTTGTTATGTCTGAGATCTGCGTTGCCATGCCTAAATAATCAAGATATGGCATCACATGCACCAGAAGAAGGAGTGAAGCCACATGAAACCAATAAATAGAACACCGACATTTATTATAAGACTCCACTTAGCCAGGAATGAACCACCTTTGAAATTCAGATCTTACAGGGAACATGGAGTCTGAAGAGCAGCCCCAAGGATCTGGGACACACAGGCCTTTATTCTATAAGCCATCTAAAATTCTGACAAATGAAAAAAAAATGAATGCCAATATCACAAATATAAATTGTAAGTCATTCAATTACCAAGGCAACTAGTCAAGTAACAAGCACTAAAAGCTTAACCTCATGTACACATTTAGTAAACCTAACTCTGAATTCACTTGCAGATCAGGGCAAACCTCTGGACAGCCAATTCATATCAAACCAATTCAACAGTTAGGTTTAATTAAGCTAACCGATCAATAAAATGTGTCCAGATCTCCATGATATGAATTGAACCTAATGCAAAACAAATACAACCTTTATATAAACCCTAATTATCATGATTCTGTTATTGGTTCTAAAAATAACTCTTACAATGCCAGCACTATTTCATTTTTAATACATTCTACATACACTATTGCATTGCAACCCTGGAACATATCCAGTTTAACCTGGCAACCAACAGGTTAATATGTCTGTTAAAGTTGTGTTGTTTTTGGGTTTGTTTTGTTTATTTTTCCCGATTCATTACATTTTAAGCGTAGACCAGTGTACAAATGTCTAGACCTACTTTTTTCCCCATCTAGCAAATTTAGTTGTAGCATTTCTTAGCAGTTATAGTCCTGCTTCTACGACTGAAAACGTTTTTTCCCAGACAGGTCATTGAATTACTAACTGCATTTTTCACATACATAAAATCCAATTAGCATTGATACGGTTCAACATAGATGGAGTACCTTTTATTTTATTTCTACAGTACAATGATGTTCAGACATGCAGATCTGGAAGCGCACTGTGATATAGTCACGTGTCTTTTTTTATAAGCGCCCTACAGGATATTTACATATATTTTTATTGTGACTTTATTGCAGTATTTGTTTGTTCACTTCCATTTTAGATATATGAATATTACGTTTCAATTCGTATTATTCTATCATATTATAGGCCTATAATAGGATTTAAACTAATTCCCACTTAAAGGGATGCATATTATAATAGTAAAATGATTTTAACTGGAGAACAGAGCTGCTTTTTATGTTTGCCAGTAAGAAAATAGTTTGGATAGTCTTTTCCCCGAATGGCAGGGCTCCAACGTTATACTGTGACCTCAGTGTCCCTGTGTTCTAAGAGACTCTCATCCAAAATAGATGCCTGCGGTGTCCCCATACTGTGTGTTTTCATCGAGTGCACTGAATCGTTTCTAGATAAGTGAAGAAAATTAATCCCGTAAATAATGTTAAAAAGAAGACAACACGCAGTGTCCTCAAGTGCATCCTAACGTTCCCTCACTCCTCCCTGTATTGATCTTTGTTGCCCATCGGCATAGAAAGCGTCAATCACAAACAAAACAAGTAAGAGCCTATATAGGAAACCTCCAGCCATCTTGGAATCTACCTCTTCAGTGGGAAAGGGGTGTTTATAACAACATATGATATATTGTTTAATATTGAAAAGTATAATTAATATTAATATTAAAATTGCACATTTGCACAAGGCACAGCAGCATTTACACAGGTTATGAGCGTTTTCAAGTTTCACTCGTGGTTTCTTGTGCTTATAGTGGATAGGTCGCTTATTGAAGACTAATAAATGTGGCAGACGTCTTCAGACAATGCCTTGGACAGTGAAGTGGCTTGGTACACAAAGAAGGGAGTTGCAAGAAGCACAGCCAAGAGCACACCCAGGTGTGCAACATTTCAGGTGTCCAAATCGAGACATCTAGGTTGAGGTAAGTGTCAAGAGGCTGTGAAGAGCGCGACTCGCTCTAGAAGCAAGATTGGTGGATCTCGCCAACTGACCAATGCTTCACAATGCTTTTAGAACAGAAGAATGGGCAGCTACCTCAGACAGTGTCAGCACCTTAAAAAATCATTACCGTCCTACAAAAAACAGATTTTTTAAACTTTTAACCAATGGAGTACCAGCTTGACACCCTAAGAACAATTACAAATGATAAAATGCATATAAAAAATATTTAAATCAGTATGATTTGTGGCCCAGTGCACTTTATATCTAAAATATAAGGAAATAAAGTTGAAGACCCCCAGAATGTATTAAGATTCTCCACATGTGACAGACTCTATTATCTGTCAGATGCTTCAGTGCACATTGAATGTGTTCTGTTCCTGCGTACTGGTGCGAAAACAAGTCTCCATGCCTGCATTAGCCAGTCTGGAAATATTTTACAAACAACATTAAGTTTTTTTCCAGCAAAATGAAAGCAGTGAATAACTAATTTGTAAGGTTGAATGTGATAAACAATAACATTTAAAGGTACTGTTTTACATAGACAGTTTTCCAACTTTCCTAAATGCTTACATCATTATTATGTACTGCTCTTCTATTCATGTTAAATAAATATATTCCTGTAGTTTATTGCTCAAAAGCTTTCAGTAACACACATAGTAGGGCTTTGGAAGACTGACAAGCAGGGCCATCTTTAATATGGATTGAACCCTGGAGAAGCATTTGCTTGTTCTCCTTCACGTGCTCCCTAGCACCCAATCACACCCAACACCAAAAACAAATGTACTTGCCAATTAGGAGGAGACTGTCAGAGTCAGTTCTGTCTTCCTTCCTTCTGACCCTAGCGTGACTCTGCGTGAGACATCCTCACGCCACATGGGCAGGAGCACAATACTATAACAAATGAATGGTGCAGGTCCAGCAAGTGACCCAAAACAGTTTTAGATGTTCAGGCACACTGTGCGAGTAATCACCATGGTGCCCCCTCTCCGTCATCACCCCCAAGTCCCTTTGTTACCTCCTTCATTGTGACCCACCTCTCATTTCCTCCTGCATATAGTTCAGGTATAGATCAAATAATAAAAAAAAACAATGGAAACACACAGCATTGTAGGTAAAGATCAACTGAATAAGACATGCAAAGCCTATATTTGCAGTTATAAATAAATAACACATGAAAAATAGCATTTCAGGTACACAGCAAACAAATAACACACAAACCCTGTCTTGCAGGTACAGCTCAACTGAAAATAACATGTGAAGTTACATAGACGGTATAGATCAAATAAATAATTCATGTAAATTGTAGACATAGATCACAAGTCGCAACCTCCAAAGGACAGTCCTGGCACCCAGATTGCACACTTAGGACTTTCCTCAACACCTAGATTGCATCCACAGGTCTTGCCCAGAACCCAGATTGTAAATCAACAAAAAAACCTAAAACCTTTTAGCAATTACTATTGGCACATTTTGTGTGGGCTATGTATCTGAGAACTATGCGTCTAGTAACTATATATTAGAACCGTGAACTACAGCAAGTTCAGCATGTATCATAATGAAGAAGATCTTATGTCTTCTAAACACACAATTTACCAAACCAACCCTTTAGTAATTTTTTACTTTAACAAGTAAAGATTTAATAAACATCAATGTGTGGCAGAGCAATATAGTCTCATTGAATAAAATGTTGAATAAATCAGGAGCCTAATTTCAGTCAATTCAATATCTGACCTGGTCTATACTCAAGTAACGTCTTAGCTAAATATATAGGTTTTTTTTCAACATTTTCCCCTACATATATATTGTGCAGAAGAGAATCGGAACCGTGGACTGCGTGTAATATCTTTTGCCATGTAACTGTGTACAAGCCAAATACAGGTCTATTTTTACTTTTATATATATTTTTAAGCTTAGCCTCTGGGCATAGTTAGGGAGATATGGAGCAGCCTGACGTCATTGGTGAATAAATCAATCGCAAATGCCATTAGGTAGAAGCTGGAAGCTTCGAATTATCAGCACATTCTTCCTATGTCCGGCATATAATCATTAGTATTTTAACGTGTACAGAAACCTACGTAAAAACTGTAAAACAGTCACCGGAGGTCCGCCGACTTCCTATTATTAACTCATGAAGCATGCAGAACAAGCAGCGAAAAAAGCACAAGGAAAAGACCTATTGTTAAGGCACAATTGTTCAACACTGAAAGTGTTAACGCAATGCCAATGCCATATCCCCTCCAGTTCTAATCAGTACAATTGCGTAATTCTACTGCCAGGGATTTTTCTTGTCTTATAATAAAAGGCATTTTTGCTCCATTTCCTTGTGACTGCGTCTCTGCATCTATCTGCATCTTCTCTGCAATTATTTTATGTATCCGTGCTTCTGACTGGTGGATAGAAAACAAAGGCAATTGTTTTTTTTAAAAAAAAGGAACACGTCCCTGTATTTTACCCTGGCATAGATGACGTGGGAGGTGGTTTCATTTTTTCACCTTCTTCCCATGTATGTAACGTTCAGATCCTCCTACTAAGGAGGCTGAACAAACCCACACGGCTATAAAGGCAAGGATCGCAGCGTCGGGATTCAGAACTGAAATCATGTGTAGAGGACATGCAGACACACATTGTACCTGCCCTGAATGGTAAGAAACCCGTGGTTATGGACCCAGAGGATTCTAGAGCCCCGCTTTTACGAGGCAAATAAAGCCTTAGCGTGCGAGTCATGGTAGGAAATAAGATGTATTTTGCTTTTTCTGTAACCTGGATGCCTTTTATGCTACAGGGCGAAAGAGCTACGCTTATCCATTGGCAACTTAATTCACAAACTGGAGATCGGACATCATCTTCTCGCTTCAACTGTTTGCAAGAAGAGAGCAAAGAACAGAACACTGAACAAGTAAGTTTCCAGCTTTATGTAAATAGCTTAATAAATGCTTTAATAGATGTTTCACCCTATCACTGTGTCCCAAAGATCATCGGGTTACTGGAAATAGACTGCGTTTAGTATTACATGGAAGCTATAGGATAAATATAACCTTTACATACACTACTGTTTAAGTGAAACATAATATGTGTAATAATATAACTCATATTATACCATCAATATATGCCACTCTTGGGCACCCAGCAGATGTCCAGCTGCTATCCCATTACAACACACATCACCCTCAACCAGCTTGTTATCTTGTGTAAAATGCCAGCACTCCTGTGGACTGGTTCAATAGGACTCAGAATCCAGACTCTTATGTGATTAAGAGTGATAGGGTTGTATTCCGACAGCAGCAGGCGATCGCCTAGTAATTATTTTATTATCATGGCATTAATATACTGCGGAGGTATGAGGTTCTGTGTTTGCTATGATCTCATATCAGCCTCTTTTTTTCCATAGCAACTCCAAAAAAGAAGCAATGAAACTGAAGGAATCTTTTGGACAACTGCTTAGTAGCAAAGGTAAGATTTATTTTCCATCACATGGTAGAATAAACCAATTCCCGTAAGAGAGCTATATATAGCGCAAAGACGGGTGAATACTGGGAAGTGATCCAATTATGTGAAATATTATGTTTAGGTTTATTAATACAGGCTATGGAAAACATAGAGCAAGGATGAAAAAAAAATATTAGAGATAAATAATGGCACCATGGATGAAGTTATGCAGTGCAGCAGCATTTAACCCGTTTTCTCTTGTCTGCAGATGGACTCTTAGCGTTCCAAACCTTCTTGAAAACAGAATTCAGTGAAGAAAACCTGGAATTCTGGATGGCCTGTGAAGAGTACAGGATGATAGAGTCCGACAGCAAGCTGAGAGCCAAAGCTCAAATCATATATCAAGAATTTCTTCAGAGTGGAGCGCCGCAAGAGGTAAGAACAGAATTGTACTTTAGAGCTCGCAACTGGGAATTTACAATTACAGAAATTCTAAAATGAATGTGGATCTCTAACCGTCAGAGAAGAAAAGCTGCTCTAAACCAAAGTTTAATATTTCAAGTTAAAAAACTGGATAAGACACCTAACGTCTGATACACCAAGCTCTGTCCAGCTGATAACTCTATCAGAGCAGATCTTGCCATTAACGTTTTGAGTGCAATGGTTTGGGCAGGAAAATATATTTATATGAATGATGCAAAAAAAATATCTGCCTGGGGCAAGAGATCTGCCTGGGGCATGGGGCTAGGATCAGGAATAATGTTTTACTTATCATACATGATTGCAATTTTTTTCTAAGAAATGCTTCTGAAAATAGTATTTAAACTGAATATTTTTCTTTGTTCAGGTTAATATAGACCATCAGACAAGGGAGCTCACTCGCCAACAAATGAAGATTGCCAGTAGAACATGCTTCGACGCAGCCCAAGAACAAGCGCGCATTCTGATGGAGAAAGATTCATACCCTCGTTTTATTAAATCCCCTCTTTACAAGGACTTGTCACACCATTCTTCCTTAAGCAAATTTAAGCTATCTTTCACATGAACAACGAACAGGGCAGAGGAGAAAGTGACAACATTGAGCAGCTAAGCTCAATGGAAAATTCCAGACCAGGTACCATTGTTATCGGCCCATGATGTGGGCTAGATCTTAGCCTTGACTGACGACCAGGTCGATTCTTCAAGTCTGACTATTCAACATCATCAACATGAACCACGAAACAAGTGGATTGGAGATAGGATACAGGTGGACAGTCATTTGTGGATATCATTATGCAGACAGGACACCAACGTGTCTCATTAGAAGTAGTTTTTCTATATGACAAATGCCAATATGCTAACATGATTATGGTAACAGACTTTTAGACTACTCTTCTCAACAGACTTGAGGCACTCAGATCTCAGCCTCAAAGAGTTGAAATGCTTTTTATTTCTAATTTCTGTGTTTACATATTTTTAATATGCCAAAACTTGCAGTACAAAATAAAAATGGTGGTGTCAGCAGACTACTGTCATATTTAATAACAAGACAATAGGTCATGTCTGCAGGATCCACTAATCTAAGGGGCCTCTTGGTGCGTACTTAAAGCACTTGCTTTGGCTGCTACTGCATGTGCGGTGTAATTAACCTGCCAAACCATAGGATGGCAGTATTGAGTCAGCTCAGCTGAACATAAACGGTGGTCCCTGAGAAGGACATGCTACCCAGTTCAGTACACGCTGGTATTCAAAAGCTGATAGGTATGCAAGATTTCTTGATGTATATGTGAAAAAGTTTCCCTAGTTACTACAGTCACACCCTGGCTATTGTATAGGATTTGACAGATAATATTGCATTTTTAAAACACGTTACGGAGTCTATTTCGTCGTAAGCTGTGCTTACAACCATATCGACAATTCTGGTACAGAGAGTATTGAATGCAGACGTTATCCTATGTGCATACTGTTTAACATCCTGATGTGTATTTTGATGGTAACACTTGAGTTAAAAACTGCAGATAATGGTTCCAACTGTTGTATTTCTGGAAAATACATGACAGAAATAATAATATATGTTAATTTAAAATAAAAATCTAAGAAACTAAAACCTGTCTTTGATGTTCTTATTTTTTATATCTTGAACATTTTGTAGCAAAATGATATACGCTTTACGAACAAAAGTATATGGACACCCCTCCTAAATGAATTTAGGTGTTTCACCCAAACCCATTGCTAACAGGTGTTTAAAATCAAGCAAATAGGCAGCCGACAAGCATTGGCTCGATCATAAGATGGTACTTTTGACACAACCAGTATGTAAAATTTCTGGCATGGTCCACTGTCTCAGTCCAATGTAAGTGCTGTTATGGTGAAGTGGAAGCATCTAGGAGTAATAACAGCGGTAGACCACACACTCTCATAGAGTGAGGCTCCTGAGTGCTGAGGCACATGGTGTATAAAAATCGCCTGTCTCTGTAGCATCACTCAATGCAGTGATCCAAACTGCCTCCGGAAGCAACATCAGTGCAAGCTCCGTGCGTGAGGAGCTTCACAGGAGAAAAGTATAGTTAAGATAATACCATTTACTGGCTGAGAGTTTAACTGCAAGCTTTCAAGAGCAAGTTGTTAGGTCCCTTCCTCAGGCATTAAAGAAGCTAAAACATGAAATAGGTTTCCATGACCGAGCCGCTGCACACAAGCTGATGATCACTATATGGGTTTCCAAGTTTAGGAGAATACAAACTATGAGGAAGATTTGCTGTTGTCAAATCACTTTATTTTGAAAATGGCAACAATGTGTGTGTGGTTTTTTTAAAATTTCTTTAAATACTTTTTAAGAAAAGAAAGAAAATTCACCCAATTTTGTAAATATTGTAATATTTAATTAAAATAGTAACTATATAGGAACAGATACATACATCTAAAGCAATATCAAACACTTAAATTGAATTACACTAATGTGCAGATGTTTGTGAGTTTCACCAGGGTACTGTAGCCCACTTAATATTCTGTGCTGCCAAAAGACATTGGCACACAAAGGTAAGGAAAAGGACTGCCTTTCCAGGAGGAGGACACATGGGGGGTTATGTTGTTAACCTTATGAGTGCCAGCATGGATGACTATTGTAATGTTTTGAAATAAACTGCAGTGTATGGGAATACACAGTCGAGGTCTTAAAGGATTTACAAGTGGATCCAAACGAAATGATAAACAGCTGCTAAACGGAAATGTGTTGGAGTTCTAGTTTGTGCATGCTGAGTGTGAATGGGTTCTTGTTGTGTTTTCTGGTCTTGATTTCTCATGGAATTTTTCTTTATAGGCACTTGCATGTATCACCCCCTTGTGGTCTCTACTGATAACAGCAGTCAAAATCAGAAACAAGTGTCATGTTACTTTCTAGTATAGCTGGGTAAACCATTGTACTTGAACCTTCCATTTTAATTATTTTCTTCTGTTTCCAGGTTGTCTGCATTTGCATTGGTGGAAGATCAAGCATTAAGCTGCCAGGCCCTTGTCTGTAGGTCGCCTTCTGTTAGGTAAGCCAAACCTCGGTCCTCGTACAGCATACCGCACAATTCTAGAAGTTTGAAAATCATATTACCAACCATACATCCTGATGGATTAATTGTCTGGTGAGCATTAATGCACTTCAAACTCCTCATTTAACAGATGCTATAGCCTATGTTTCTAAAAAGCATCATTCCACAATAAAATATCAATGCATTTTACATGCCTACGATGTACAACATCACTACATGAAACCCAACTCTACGGTTCTTTACGCTATTCCACTGTGACATATTATTCCACAATAATAGAAATCGCAGATGGACAGTATCAACCCACTGGCCACATTCCTGTTGTACAATGTTACTCCTTTAAACCCTGCTTACTATGTAGAAGTCCCTATTATAGTTCTTACCACTGCCAACGTGTATTATTCAGCTGCCCCCTATTACTCCCTTCTCTACCCCTTCCACAGGGTATTATTTCACAATCCATAATTCCTTCCACAGGATATTATTCCAATATCCACTATTCCTTCCACAGGGTAATATTCTGCTCACCCTACACCTGCCACAAAGTATTATTCCACTATCCAAATTCCTGCCAGATAGTATAATTCTGCTCTTCTGTCCTTGCTATATTATTCCCCTATCTCTTATTCTTGTTGGTGTATTATTCCACTCTAGTCCACCCCTTCCACATTCTTCCTCTCGAGCGATTCATGCTGTAGTGTAGCTTTCCACTGATCACATTCCAGCTCCATCACAATTTAACACAAAATTATTCTTTTGGCTCTCAATGCAATGTCCCTGAAGTGGAAAATTAAGTTTAAGCTTCACGCAAGATGAATGTATGTGGGGGAGAGATAATTGCTGGGTTTATCATTAAATGGCAAGGGGTGAATATCTGTGTTAATGTCAAAAATTTCCGCAATTTAAAAATATATTTCGGGAGGATTAAGGCTAGACCTACTGCGTTTGGATTGTCTTAGATCGAGGAGCTGAAGGCTCCACTGTGTCAACAGAAATATTTTTATTTAACAAATGTATTCAGCAGATCTTACTGCATTTAATATTAAGGGGAAAATTGCATGCACATACCCATATTTATTTGTTTCATTCATATGTCATTTACACCGATCAGCCATAACATTATGACCAGGTAAAGTGATAATCTTGTTATCATGGCACCTGTCTGTAGGTGGGATATATTAGGCAGCAAGTCAACATTTCATCCTCAAAGTTGACTTTGACAAGCACCAAATTGTGAAGACTCGATGGCTGGGTCAGAGCATCTCCAAAACTGCAGCTCTTCTGAGGTGTCTCCAAGCTGCAGTGTTCAGTACCTATAAAAAGTGGTCCAAGGAAGGGAAAGCGGTGGACTGGTGACAGGGTCATGAGCGGCCAAGAAACTATGGTCTAAATAGGTTTACGCAACTCTGATGGTTAAAGGGATGTCTCGCTGACGTACTTTCTGGATATAACATGTTTATGCTACGTCTGCATAAGAGTTAACCTTTTTTTATCCACATAAAACACGCTCCATTTCTGCTACTAGCTCCTCCTCTGTTACTACAGAACCTCCTCGCCAATCACACAACCATATCCACTGTATAATATTCCACCGACCTTCTTTGTGCAATCAGGAGACCAGCAGATGGAGTTTGCTGTTTCCAAGGAGACCGGTTATCAGCAGCAGCAGCAGATCCTGATAAGAATAGAAACACTATTTTTGAGTTTTTAATATATTTATTTTCTGCCTGCGTATACAGCTGCACTTAATTTTGAGCTGCTGCATGCCTGTGGTCTTTTTGCGTTTCTATGGTAACAGATACTTCTGAGCATGTACCTCAGGACAAGGTTGTCTTCTGTGAAGACGTAAGAGCTCTTTAAATGTTTAATAAAGATACAGTCATATCCAACTTGAGTTCTGTGTATCCCATGGGGAGTAAACTGGACCACTGGGTGTTACTGGTTTAAATTTCCTACTGACCACTATAAGCCTGTTACTGTCTTTATCCCTTAAAGCTGGAACTTAGTATGTTATTGTTATTTTTTTAACATATATTATGTTATGTTATTCATATTTTCGAGGGTGAATCCTTTCTTGATAAATGTAAGCACTACATCGATCTAGCAATCACTGACAACCATATACAGAGAATTTGACTGCAAGTCTACCATGCATGTTTAAATTCCCTAACTCTATTCACCTACCACTACTGATGGGAGGATGTTCCATTTATCTCGGGTTAAGTAAAACTTCCTTACATCACATCTAAACATCTGACCCTCTAGTTTTAGATTAAGACTTCTTGCTCTAGCTTTTTTCCTCCTGCACTTATTTTTATCCTGCAAACCATTTACCATTTTAGGATCCCACCTCTGAACTCTCTCCAATGTATCAATATCCTTCTCGAGATTGGGGTCACCAGAACTGTACACAATACTCTAGGTAACATCTGACCAGCATACCTGGGAACTTCTGGAGCTCCGGCTACTCTGAGCTTTCCCTTGCGGGAGGCGGCCAGGTCTGCCCACTGACGTCGGTGGGTGGTCCCACTGACATTGCGGGAAACACCCCCATTTAAAGGGGAAATGAGCGGAGAGAGGGGCGTGTGAAGATCCCGCTTGCGCGACCCGGAGGATTCGGGTGTTGACCCTGAGAACCAGAGAATCGGTGCTTTACCCTGAGATCTCGATGTTAAACCCGGAAAGTTCCCAGGTATGCTGAACCACCTCCCTCTTTGTGCTACTAATGCCTCTAGCTATGCAACCCAGCGTCCAGCTTGCTTTTTTTTCTTTTGCAGACATGTGTGCCATCTGCAAAAAAAAGACATTTTGCAATATCATTAATAACAATACGAAAAAGTACGGGTCCCATGCTGATCCCTGAGGTACCCCACTAAAAACCAAGACATTCCTCCAGATATACAAACTGCTACCTTTTTTGTAAAGTGGGACCACAATCCTCTGAAACCACTCCTGTCGATGGTGACCTGTTATTTAAATCTGCCCGGTTTTGTCAGGACACTTTGAAGCTCTTTTAATAACTTTGGGTGTATCCCAGCGGGTCCCCTGGATTTGTCTGTTTGTAGAGTTCAAGTAGAACTTCTTCCTCTGTAAACACACATACTTTACACATTTTTTGTTTCTCCATTCTAACAGAGGTCCCTTGACCTTCCGCTAAAACCTGAATTTCTCTCTGACAGCACACTGTAAATAGGTACTTGTAATATTTTTTTATATATTCCCTCTTTTATCTGTTTTATTGCCATTGACGCAGTGTTTTTATAAAGTATACAGCCACACATCACATAATTATGAAATGTCACTGAAATCATCCTGATGCCAAAAGGAAGGTTTATATGACTAATGCAAAATTATTACACGTCAAAAGATCCTTCAAGGTAACTCACAGTACAGCCCATACAAATAAAGTACTTTAGAGTTTTCCGTTGAGAGTGACTTTAAGCATCCAATAGTAAATTTGGGAATACTGGAATACAAAGAAAATGTTCGGCTTATTAGAGTTGACACGTGAATATTCAAATTGTGTATAAATATTGGGGATTTTGTCAAACTATATGGCCATGCAATGCTTAGCCCACCAGTTTGGCAAGTTCTAATTTTTTATGGCTATAATGCTTACCAAGGAGCTGAATCAGTAAGACGGCACTGCATTTTAACCAGAAAGAGACCCTCAAGCAACTTAAAGCCTTCTCTGGACCCCATTAATGAGGCACCTGTGTGGCAGGAGGGGCTGCTCAGCCCTAAGGTTTGGTCAGAACCTGTAAGTATGCAAAATAAAAAAGAAATAGGGGAGTGCACAACCTAAAAAGCAAAAAAGGCATACACATTCATATTGTTGGGTTGCTGCTAGAATAATGACCGATAAGTACACAAAACAAAGCTGGGTGGGTATGCCTTTTATGTTTTTTTAGGTCAAATGCTCCCCTATTTTCATACCTGGGAACTTCTGGGCTCCGTCTCCCCGGAGCCTTCCCTTGCGGGACGCGGCCAGGACTGCCCACTAACGTCAGGGGAGGCCCCCCTGATGTCAGTGGGAGTTCCCGCTGACGTTGGGGGTGTTCCTGGTGACATCAGTGGGCATTCCCGCTGACGTCAGGGGCATTGCTGCTGACGGCAGCAGGAAACACCCCCATTTAAAGGGAAAAATGGGTGGGGAGCAGGGCGTGTCAATACCCTGCTCCTGCGACCCGGAGAATCAGAGAACCAGTGCTTCACCCGGCAATCTCCAGGTCAAACCCAGTGTGTCAGAGATGAGCCTTCAGTTAGTGGTTCCTGAGAGAGAGTATGTGGGTGCATATGTATGTGTAAGTGCATGGTGTTAGAGTGATTGTGTGTGTTTGTGTTAATGTACGTTGTTAAGAGAAAGTTTGTGTGTGTTAGTTACAGGGGAAGGGCATATCAAAGAAATACTGCACCTAGGCACAATGAACCCTAGGGTCACGTACGGTAACACGTTTCTCAATTCTGCACCTTGTAAACATTACCTTTACTCCCACTTTTGTTGAAAGGGTATTTCAATTTAAAATGTAACAAATAATTTAAAATAATATATGAGCGTAATTCCCATAATGGGGCAGTTTAACAATCCAGACTGCGTCTCCAAAAGAGAATGCATATTGAAGTACTTTGCAAAGTTTTACATGCTTTAAAGAAATAAAATACTTTGGAAGAAGCAGCAGCTCTGTTTCCTCCGTGGTCTGATTATTTGCAGCCAATCGGCAGCAGGAAAGTGTTCCTTTTGAAATCAGTTCTCCACATGCAGTCCGGAGCGGACCGGTGGTGTGTATATCACATCAAGAGATGTGTTGGCTGAACAAATCTCTGGCAAGGCAAATAGCTAAAGGGTATGGTAAGAGGAAATCACATATGGGGGCTTCTAAAGAATCCTCCCATGCAAATGCAAGGGGGTCACCATGGACAAGGGACTGGGCAGCTATTATATAATGTATATGGTGGCTGGTATTTCCCTTTTACATCTCCTAACCTATTGTGGTACATAAAACTTTGCATTATGTACGGTCATCTCGGCCACTGATGCAGGAGAACCCGACTACAGCTAAACTTCCGTGCAAACCACATGAAGTGGTTTATCCATGAGCTTGATGAAGGGTGAGCTAGAAAAGTATACTGCATAGTTAGATGACTACCAGAACGCTTCCTATTAACTATCCATTATGATTGGCCAACTGGTTTACTGATGCAGGAGAGACATGGCCAGATTTTTTATTATACATGGTAGATTTCAGGAGTTGGGACATTCATATCATACATAGTATTACAGAATACAACTGTTAGGGGACCATTATTAAGAGATTTAGCAGCAGCTTCTAAGTGAGCTGGTCATAACCTGGGTCAGATCACCAAGTACAATCTCAATCGCTCACCAGTACATCTTCACTACTATGACACTGAATGCGCACATACATATTATATATATTTCAATGCACGCGAACAGAGACACTAATGTGAAAGGTGACAGATTCATTTGAAAAACATCATCACCCTTTCCCATGAAAATGTGCGTAATTCTCATAATTTCACAGCAGATGGCGACCTAGCACCTGGTTCGCCGTTCTCCCAGTCACAATTTGTTCTAGTCTCTTATTCTTGGGCAAAGAATCTTATTTAAATGCAGTAAGGCAATATTTATTTCATATCAGGCGATATCAGTTAAACAATATTATACAAATGAGTCATACTTCATTCCTATCCTATGGGTAGAGAATCCAGATTTCACGTTTATCACAGACAGAACCAGTAAGAGTAACAGTACTACCAGCAGCAATTCTACTCTATAGTGGGAGTTGTGAGAAGATCTCCCTCTCCAAATTTCTGGATACACTCTTTGTTTAATGTATTTGATTTGTTGCAGGTCTATTTAGGGACTAGCACTCAATTACATATAAGCTCTCGTAATGATCTTTGCTTCCAGAAGTCAGGTGAAATCATGCACAGTGCATTCTGTGATGTCAGTCCTCTCATTGAAGAATAGGAAAAAATAGTTGAAAATATATATTTTCTATATAGTTAACAGAATATAAGAAGGCTCATACACACTCTGAAATATACACATACAAATCTTCAGCCGGGCTTCAATAACTGCAATTCTGGCACGACATAAACACGCTCTACTGGCACATAAATTATTTATCGTAGCCATAAACAAATATTGTGTTTATACTTCTGAAATCCTAGACTCTGGTCTTGCCCAAAAAAACATACATTTGGGTAACTTTAATACTTTCTGTAGATATAATAAAATGTCTTATCTGGCGAAGCCATGACATCACATACAGGCAGCTTTCTGGGAAAGTGATGTGATATAGTTTGCTCAGATCTAAAGAATTGCATCACAGAGCAATGTGATGAATATTGACATACCAAAGTAGGGGTATGATGGGAACGCAAGTTGTTTACTAATACAGTCTTTGAGTTGTTAGCTGACATCCTTTGCACTTTTGCAAATGTTTCTGATCTGTCTGTAAATATAAAGTGTGTCAATATGGTACATTAACAAGTACCAGAGAACATTCCAGTCTTGGAATAATGTGAAAAAATATATAAACCAACAAACAAGCTGTAATTTCAGCACATGGCCACTTGGTGGCACCTTGACATTCTTTCTTCGTAGATACCCACTGTGGATTTCTATACTCCACCTTGTCCTGTAAACAAGATCCTATTCTAGATGATAGAACTCTTTGTAGTGAGGGAGGAGAGGCAGGACATTGTGTTCCTTAAGCTATGCCAGGGCTGGTTACATAAGCCCACATGGCGGGACCCGATGGCCTAAAACTGCTGTTTTTCATTATATGGGGTACTCTCTTCCTACTATTCAAACTGTATGCACACCCTTCTGCACATTTAGCTTGACTTTATTGCGTCAAACTAAATAAAACCCAAAGTTAAAAAAAAACCCTATGTAAGGATCTTAAATATAATCCAAATTCATTTGCTGAATCTAATGAAACAGTTTTGTTGTCCTATAGTTATTCGGTTATTGTAATAGTTATGTAATGATGTTTATTTGTAGAATCCCATCACATCGTGCGGTGATATAGGCAGGACCACTGTTTAAATATTTGGCCACGTTAAGCTATAATGGTAACTGTAACGGTAATCAATGTATTTGAAGGCTTAAGAGAAAACGCTAGTACAGTTTCACATGGCAGCTGAATTCTGCTCTGTTCTGAAATAATACTTAAGACTGACGGCCTGTTACGGGGAAGCAGAGCTATAGCCCCATATTTTCTGTTACTAGATCCCGTATGTGCTTCCTCTAGGGGAAGTAGTTATGCTGTTGTTATGTAGTGGCGGTGGAGGGGGTCAGTGCGGACGTTGCACATTTACATCTACATTTCTAGGCCATGCACTGGGTCTGGGTTCACGTGCCCTTCTTGGAAGTTGCCAGCCTTCCCAATAAAAGCATTTGCTTGGGCGCCACAGAGGCTGAGCTGCCCACATTGAAGCCTGGCCTTTTTATGGCACCATCATATTCCACATTGCAGTACGATGGGTTTAACGCCTACATGCTGGAGAAGAGCTGTCAATTCACTGTCTGCTCTTCCCTTCAGGAATATTACAGCAGCTGACATCTTGTGTAACTAGTTGGTTTTCCAGAACTTTCCAGTAACCGTCTGATTTCTGAGCCAGGAAGCTATTTTACAAACCCAAGTAGAAAAAAGCAGCCCTGCAATGCCTGCCAAACTAACCAGGGGCAATATTCCTTTCCAGATGTGTTGTTATATTCCTTACAGGACTGATACCCCCCCCCCCACTGTACAAATAGTAACCTGCAACTGGTATAAATCAGAACACATAATACACTGTTCACCAAAAGGCATCACAGCCTGCAATCTATAATTGTTTTTCTACAGCCACGATCTCTGTTCTGCTGTCTGTGGACCAGACACAGATCTTCCATCTTCCTATGCAAAGTCCTACCCCCCCCCTCCCCCCCCGGGGATCCCCGATCCCCACTCTCTATGTGCTTTTGTCTGTCTCTTCCATACAATGTAACTCTCACTGGCTTCTCTTTGTGGTCCACGGCCGTCTCTCCTCCCTGACCCCCCTGCACTTGTTTTTCTCGGATAACGGGGGTGTAGAGTTCTTGGGATGGGGTTGCGCCTTCTCTCCTCTTGACCAATGGCACGCTGCCATAGGGGCGGCTCTAGCATGGCATGCGGAGATCACGTCTGTGCACGGACCAATCAGTGACCTGGGGGGCGGCACTGAGATCCTGAATATATGCAGCAGAACACAGCTGCTTTCAAACCTTAGCATAGGAGCCGAAAACTAAGATAGCAGCATCGTTAGCATCACCCTCAGCCTCAGCATCCTCTTGTGATACAGGTGAGCGATCGCTTCTTTATAGTTACATTGTATGTCTGTTCATCTGTCTCCGGCAGAACCATACAGTATGTACGGGATCGATCGTGTCTCTAATGTTCTCGGTGCTGTACAGCAGCCTTGCCCGTACTGGAAGGCAGTTTAGATCTTAGACTAAGGTTGCTCTCCAGGGATCCCAGGGATGTTTGTTGGGTTCCTTTCTCCTGTGTGTTCCTCGCCCTGTTCGTGTCTCTTGTGTGTTCTGTCACGGTTTGCCTGTTGTGTTTGATTGTCTGTGTATACTGTCCCATACCCTGGAATGATTACCTGTTTTGTAAGGCAGTATTGTGATATGCGGAGATATGACATATCTGGAAGTAACCAAAAAATATTGTTTACACCCAAAATGGCCAGTAATACATTTCATTTACAGCTGTCTTATACTTGAGTATATTTCTTAATCACTATCCAGATGAGTGATACCTAAGGGGTTAAATGATCACGTTCTTTTTTTGCTGATTTCGGCCATGTCTATCAGTTCATTGAAAGGATATATTGTATTAAATATTAACCCTTTTAACACCTCCATGGCTTACTGTAGGTGTGCGCTGTGCTTTCTGTCTGCATCACTGCACCCTTGTTGTTTACACGCTTGTGTAGTTATTTGTGCCAGGCATGTACATCCATTTCCACGCGTGTTAAGTTCACAGCATGTTCATTTATACCCTGTAATTTTAAATTAAGGCTGTCGTAACCCAAGCGATTTATTCTAAACACGGGTATCTATGATGGACATCCTGAGGGTGCTTGAAGGGTTCTGTTTTAAGCAAACGCAGTAGACCGTAACAAATTATTTTCACGAACAATGACTCCTGTATTACCGCTCCATGGAGAAATGTTCTTTGCAGTGCTCTGCCGTGGCATGTCAGGGGTTAAAACTGTTATTGTTATGTGCGAATAACACCGAAAGAAAAACCCAAAAATAGTTGTTATGTGCTACCTTGGATGGCATGCACAGGAATCGTATATGTAATGCGTAGTCGAGTTAACTCTTAAGTCCGAATAGCTTACGTTTTTGTTTTTTTTCCCAAAAAAGTGTACATTTCATTTGATTCCATCTATTTTATTTGCTATTTTTATTTTATTTAACTGAACTCTATATGGTATTGACTCATTTTATAAAAATTGCAGATTTAAATCCAAACATCCTTTTAATTTTCCTGATATTGTCTACAACTGTGTAGTGTAAATCTGGATTTGGGATTGTGTACAAAGAGCCGTCTTGGTGTAAAGTAGTAGGATTGGTGCAGTCACTATAGCAACCCACGGAATGTTTCCTATGAAGGCTGCCACTTTTTGCCAGTTTCCCTAGATAACTTCCATTGTGTTTATCACTTCTGTTTTATTAGCATGCTTTTTTGCTCACTGCCTTGTCCTTTCGCCCGTGTTTCTGACTCTAAATGCAGTTAGAATAACCTTTTTGGTGTTCTTCGCCCTGCAGATCCACCTCCATTACAGCAGCCATGGCCACCTCAGCAAGTGCACAGCTAAGCAAGGAGGTGAAGAAGATGTATATGGATCTGCCTCAAGGGGAGAAGGCTCAAGCTATGTATATATGGATAGATGGGACAGGGGAGGGTCTGCGCTGCAAGACTCGCACCCTGGATTCCGAACCCAAATCTATTGAAGGTGTGCATTGACCCTGTCAAAATAATGTATATTTCTGTCCCATGATAGAGCTTCATGCTGAGTATTTTATACATACTCATTCTGTGTAACATTAACTAATGGCTCAACAGTGCACACAGGCTGAGCTTTCAGGGATAAAAATCCCATTATGATAATATATATATATATATTATATATGCAATTCACACAAAAAATGGACACGTGGATGATTTATTCAGTCTTGTGCTTAAATGTTATTGTAGATAAAACATGCATATTTAACTTTGAACCAAAAAAAATACCGTATATTCCGGCGTATAAGACGACTTTTTAACCCCCAAAAATCTTCTTAAAAGTGGGGGGTCGTCTTATACGCCGGGTACTTACCAAGCCGGAGGTTCCCACGAAGCCACCAATCTCTCTAATCACTACGTGCCGGCTATTGATCCCGAGCGCAGGGATGCCGTCATGTCCCGGCGCCCGGCATCAATTGCCGGCGCGTAGTGATTAGAGAGCAGGGAAGCCGAGGTCTCAAGTGCCAGACATCGGGCTCCCACAACTGGATGGAAGAAAGAAGACAGAAGATAAGGTAAGAGATGGGGAGAAAGGGACAAAGGGGGGGAGATACATATACATATACATATACATATACACACACACACACACTGGTGTATATATATATATATATATATATATATACACACACACACACACACTGGTGTATATATATATATATATATATATATATATACACACACACACACACACTGGTGTGTATATATATATATATATATATATATATACACACACACACACGTGTGTGTGTGTGTATATATAAATATATACATACGTGTGTGTGTATATATATATATATATACATATATATATACATATACATATACATGTGTGTGTAAAGGCAGGGGTGTGTGGTGAGGGCAGTGTACAAATGTGTATGTATGGACAGGCATATGTGTAGATATATATATAGATATATATATTATATATGTGTGTGTGTGTGTGTAAGGGCAGTGCATGTATGTATATGTCAGCAAATCAACCAGCAAATCACCGGTAAGGTACATCGCTTGCCGTGATTGGCTGGTTGTTGTACGCTGGGTAGAGGGGTAGTCTTATACGGCGAGTATAGTCCAAACTCTATATTTGGACTGTAAAAGTTGGGGGTCGTCTTATACGCCCAGTCGTCTTATACGCCGGAATATACGGTACTTATTTCTAAAAGAAAAATACATCCTGCTTCGTAAAGGGTTTGCCCTGCCTACAATATGGCTCTAACCTTGTGCAGATCTCCCGGAATGGAACTTCGATGGCTCTAGCACAAATCAGTCGGAGGGATCAAACAGTGACATGTACCTGATCCCGGTAGCCATGTTCAGAGACCCTTTTAGGAGAGATCCCAACAAACTGGTGTTTTGCGAAGTCTTGAAGTACAACAGAAAGACAGCAGGTGAGAAACGGTGTCGCTTTTGATGTCCTGAATACTTGACGTTTTTTCCTGGAAAGGCTTTAGTGAGAAGACCAATTGCGCTTGTAGTATGGCCAGTAGGACTGGTAATGATGGCTCCTCTTGGTTTTAAAACGAAAATCCATTTAATTCAAATATACTTATGCAGTGTATAGTATAGAAAGAGTTCAACAATATGCAGTAGATAGATGGAAATATATGTTACAAAATATATATATATTAAACATAAATATCTTCCCTGACTATAACAACTCTAATAATATGTGTATTGGCTGATCAAAGGATAAAACATTAGTTTTATATATTGGAAATTATTTTATGCTGTGTAAGGCATAGATACGTTATTTGTAGCACCTGGAGCTGTCCAGCTGCCCTGGACGGATAGAATAATGGAGATGGATGGATAGATAGATAGATAGATAGATAGATAGATAGATAGATAGATAGTATCTTTCTTTAACGCTCATAAATTCTGTTCCTAGAAACAAACCTACGTCACACATGTAAACAGGTCATGGACATGGTTTCTAATGAACACCCTTGGTTTGGGATGGAACAAGAATATACATTGTTGGGAACAGATGGACATCCTTTCGGTTGGCCTTCTAATGGCTTCCCAGGACCCCAAGGTATGATCAGAATCTTCAATGTATTATTGTTTATATGCTAGTCTGCTGAGATCAATGAAGTTAAAACCGTGGAAACATGTTTTTGGATTATTGTGAATAGAAAAACTTGATAACACCGAATAATACAAGCCTTTATAGGCTCAGTGGCGTTGTGGACATAGGTTGGCTATTTTTCAAACTAGTGTTGTGCAATTACTCACACAGTAGCAACACCAACATCTAATTGAGGACATTTAAAAGATGTGAAATGAGAGACATACCAACTGCTCTTGAAAAACAAATACGATGGTAATAAGAGTTACAAATGCAGAAAGCAAATAAACACAAACTATTTAAAAATGCAAGATGAATTAACATAATACTTCCAGCTCCTGTTACCCTTGTGGTACACCAGGTGATATTGGCTCCACTTTTATATGGTAGTTTAGGAGTCAAACATCAGACACCTTAATGTACAAATATTTTAAAAAAAATCTCTAGGTCTCCTGGTTTAAAACACCTTTTTTGTTTACAGGTCCATATTACTGTGGAGTTGGCTCAGATAAGGCATATGGCCGGGATGTTGTGGAAGCACATTATCGGGCATGTCTCTACGCTGGAGTGAAGATCTGTGGAACAAATGCCGAAGTGATGCCAGCACAGGTAATATGGATTTTCCCAATGGAAATAGGAAACAATTATGAGAAATTATTTACTTATTATAACTTAATTTTAAGGAAATACGTTATCAGGAAATAAAATATGAAACTGTCCTTTTTCAACAGTGGGAGTTCCAGGTTGGACCATGTGAGGGCATTGAAATGGGGGACCATCTTTGGATTGCGCGCTTTATTCTGCATCGAGTATGTGAGGATTTTGGCCTTATTGTTTCCTTCGACCCCAAGCCAATCACTGGAAACTGGAATGGTGCCGGGTGCCACACTAACTTTAGCACAAAGTCCATGCGAGAAGAAGGTGGCCTGAAGTAAGTAAAAGGAATATATTTAAAATATCCCAGATTGAAAGTAACTTGCAATGATAATGACACTGGCTGTAAAATGGAGATAATGACAACGTTGTAGTAAAAATAGCAGAAAAATAACTGTGGGTATCAGAGGTTTTCTGCATGGACAGATAATTCAAGCGCCAATTGGAGATGGAATCTCATTAGAAGGAGATGGAATGTAGGTTAGAAGAAAGAAAGGGTAAGATAAATATCTGAGTAATAATTTTCCTTGTATTTTGGTTTCCAGACACATAGAAGAAGCAATTGAGCATCTAGCTAAACGTCATGAGTACCACATCAGAATCTATGATCCAAAGGGAGGCTCAGACAATGCGCGTCGCCTCACAGGTTTCCACGAAACCTCCAGCATCCATGAGTTTTCTGCAGGGGTGGCAAACCGCTTTGCAAGTATCCGCATCCCGCGCACTGTGGGGCAAGAGCAGAAAGGTTATTTTGAAGACCGTCGTCCATCGGCCAACTGTGACCCCTATGCTGTGACAGAAGCACTGATCCGGACCTGCTTGCTGCATGAATCTGGAGATGAACCTTTTGAATACAAGAATTAATGGGGATAGGTGTAAAATTATAGCTATTTTACTGCCCTCTTTGTACAGTTTTAGCCAGTTCTGTTTCTATTCCTCGTACCTCAAACCAATGTCTGTTTTCATGTCAATGCCATTTTAGTGGGAGTGAGTAGAACAATTACCCCAGTCTCTCACTAACAGCATGTATTGTGCTTCTATCCACTGCAACCCCTACACTACTTTCAGTCTTACTAGAATTTGGAAGATATATATATTGAGGATAAAAGCTTCTAATGATGTTTGTAGAAAACATATAACATAAGTTGTATAAGGTAAAAAAAAACATGGCATTATGTAATAGAAACAGGACTGACTGAGGAGCTTTCCTGCCAGAGGGAACATCTGCATCTTGTGAAACTATGCTTTTTTGGACTTTGGGGTGATATTTTCAACGCCGGCAGGAAAGCACATTAGACATTTGCAGAGTACAGAGTTCAAGTGACTCAGTATCCTCTGTTGCTAGGTTTACCCTGTGAACGGGACTTTAAAGAATGGGGGGCCGAATGGAGAAGTTCAGGGGAGATGTGAAAATGCACCTCCCTTGCATATAACCACTAACAAGCAGGAGTGTCTCCATCCATACCCATTCTTTGCCAGGTACTTCCAATCAGTTGACATGTTACGAATCTCCTGCGTGCCTATGATAGGTTCTCGCGTATCAACTGACCCAGGACTTTTTAACAGTTTTACCAGCTACAGTCATTATGCTATGATGGTGATTAATTATAGCATTGTTGTCATTTGGGTCCATATGTGTAGTATTTTTATATTTAAATGTAAATTTAGTCTTTTGGAAAAATAAGATTGGGGACAAGATAATCTATATCAAGGGTTGTGGAGTGATTACAATTTTAAATAAAGTTGTGTTGGTGCTTAAAAAAACAGAGGAATGGAGATTCATAATAACCTTTTTGGGCTATGAAGTATGAAGCTTAGAACAACAAAGAGATGATTGAGTATCGCTCTAGATTCCACACAACAGGACTAAAGTCCATTGCATGACGTCACATGACTTTTTTGAGGTGCTTCGATCAACTCTTCAACAAAGAGAGGGTCACAAAATGTATTGGATGCAGGCTCACCAATAACATTGAAATGTTAGTTTTGGAAAGCAAAATCAAAATGATGTATCATACTTCCCCTCCGATGGCATTAAAGTCTTGAAGTTTTGGAATTTTAAGTTAGTCTGATAAATATTATTTTGTATTCTGTGTTTTTTCTTTCCTGTTCCATCACTGACAGTATGCCATCACCAAGGAGCCATTCAAAAAGGATATGAATTACCATGAAAAAACTCTGTTAAAAAAAATGCTATACAGATAAAAATTGCCCCCCCTTTCTTTATGGATGGGTCTCTGTTGTTAATATCCGGTTAGGATCTGCTGCTTCTAACTTCCATCTCAATCTGACATAGTTTGTTTTTTTAAATAGATTTTGTTTTCTTTTTATAATAAAAAAACTAAATCTGAATATCCTTGTATTTGTATTTCTTCCAATGCTTTTAATTTGAAGAGTGATAGGCTGAAACTGACAAACAATGCATGTACAAGAAACATTCAGCTGTAAAATGTACAGTTGTTTACATTTCTGACGGCATTCTAACGGGCTTCGGAATCCAAGTTCTCTTTCTGAATCCTCCTGCCAACACGATGAAAACAAATATTTTAGCAGCATACATTCTCCTGTCCAGCAACTGGGAATTAAAACCTTCAAAATATTACCACAATGCAGGAGTACAAAATCCAGATTGTGCTTTCATCTATAGAAGGACTCCTCAAAATCCTTTCTAGGATATGAAATATCTGCACAGTCCCCACCCTGACCTCACCCTTCCTCTGACAATGTGCCCTCCTACCCGCTTACCTCTTCTTCCTTCGCCACATTAAATCAATTCTCTGCTGTCGCTGAAGAGGAGGTACATGCGCTTATTCTTTCCTCTTGTCCAACCACATGTCTACTTGACCCGATCCCTTCCCATCTCACCCAGTCCTTTTCATCTACTCTTGTCCCTACTCTAGCTCACATCTGCAACCTCTCCCTCCCTACTGGATCTGTCCCATCCTCCCTCAAGCATGCTACCATTACTCCAATCTTGAAAAAGCCCTCCCTTGACGTGACTGATCTGTCCACTTACTGTCCCATCTCTCTACTTCCTCTCGCCTCTAAAATTCTTGTTTATACCCAATTAACTACGTTTCTTGATTTCAACTCCCTACTTGACCCTCTTCAATCTGTTTCACCCTCGACACTCCACTGAGACCGCCCCATATAAAGTTACAAATGACCTACTCACTGCTAAATACAAGGGTCACTGCTCCATGCTATCCCTACTGGACATATCTGCTGTTTTCAACACTGTGGACCACCCTCTTCTTCAAACTCTTCATGCTCTTACCTCTGTGATCGAACCTTCAGCGTCTCCGTTTCCGTCGGGGCCCGCAAGGCTCAGTTCTAGGACCCCTTCTGTTCTGTTCTCTTGATACTTTCTCAAACTAATCGCATCCTTTGGCTTTCAATACTACCTGTATGCTAATGACACCCAGATCTATCTATCCTCTCCTGATCTCTTTCCCTCTGTCTTAGATCATGTAACTAACTGTCTCGCCTCTGTCTCTACCTGGATGTCTGCACATTTCCTGAAACTCAATCTCTCCAAAACTGAACTCAGTTGCCCTTAATGTTAATGGTGCTGTCATCTCCCTGTCTCCTCACGGTTCCTGTCTTGGTGTCACCCTTGACTCTGATCTCTCGTTCGCCCCCCACATTCAGCTGTCTCTAAAAACTGCCGTCTCCATCTTAAAAACAGTGGCGCCGTTACAGGGGGGCAAGGGGGGGTAATTGCTCCCCTAGGTTAATCCTTGCCCCCCCTGTTGCCCCCCTGCCGAATTTGGATCCTGTCTTTCTTTTTTTTTTTTTTTTTTTTTTTACGCGGAGGAGAGAGAGGGTGCGGCCCGAGTAAGATCGGCAGCCAAGGCAACCGATCTTACGCGGCCCGCACCTCGAGCCCTGCTACTTACCTGTGGGAGGGTCTTCTGTACTGCATAGAGGAAGCGGAACCTAGCAGAGTTCACGTGACATCACATGACTCTGCTCCAGTCCCGCTTCCTCTGTGCTTTACCAGAGAACGCAAAGGGAGGCTGCGCCCTCTGCTGAAGTCTGTGAGCGGCGTCCAGGAGCTGCAGTGCAGGTAAGGGGTGAGGAGGGAGTTTGAATGAGAATGTGTGATTGAGGGAATGAATCTGTGAATTAATGAGTATATGAATGAATGAGTGTGTGTGTGATAGCATGGATGTGTAAGTGCTGGAACCTAGGCATGATGGGACTGTGATTGCTGTTAGCAATCAAACTCCTATCATGCCAAGTCAGCCAGTACATGCTGAAACCTAGCTAGCTGCCCCCCTTGTCTATGGATGCTGCCAGCAGTATGGGGTCTGCACATCACTTACAGCCATCCTGTACCAGCATACACTGGCTGACTTGGCATGATAGGAGTGTGATTGCTAACAGCAATCACAGTCCCATCATGCCTAGGTTTCAGCATTTACTGGTTGGATGTGTAAGTGCTGGAACCTAGGCATGATGGGACTTTGATTGCAGTTAGCAATCACACTCCTATCATGCCAAGTCAGCCAGTACATGCTGAAACCTAGCTAGCTGTCCCCCTTGTGTATCGATGCTGCCAGCAGTATGGGGTCTACACATCACTTACAGCCACCCTGTACCAGCATGTACTGGCTGACCTGGCATGATAGGAGTGTGATTGCTAACAGAAATCACAGCAAGCACAGTCCCATCATGCCTAGGTACCAGCATTTACTGGTTGCCTGGGTATTATAGGAGTGTGATTGCTGTGTGGGGAGTGTGGACGGCAGGGCTGGCTTTGGGGTGTGCAACCTGTGATCTATGCCTGTAATTTAGGGGGTTTTAAATATACCTTTTAATGACATGTTTTTATGTGAATTCCAGTTGATCTTTACCTGCAAAGCTGGGTTTTTGCGTTATTCTGTAGATCCACATCTATATATTTCCATACATTATTTATGTATACCTGCAAATACAGTGTTTGTATGTCTTATTCAGTTAATACCTGCAATGCTGTTTCCATGTATTTATTTGATCTATACCTGCAATGCTACGTTTCATATACCATTGTATACCTGCAAATACAGGATTTGTATGTCTGATTCTGATTACTTGATATATACCTTCAGTGCTGAGATCACAAGTGAATTTCAGTTGATCTATCCATGCAAAGCTTGGTTTGTGTGTTAATGTGTTGATCTATACCTGCTATCGGCAACTGGGGCTAATATTAATATATATGGGCAGCGGGGAAAAAACACTAAGGGGGGTATAAACGACAATGCAGTGTGAAAAATCCATCCTGATGCAGACGTCTGTGACGTGGATTGTGTCCTGCTGTTTGTGTGTTTTTGGTTATCAGTGTAGCAGAGCCTGTCCTCGGGTGTGTTTGGGTGTTGGTGTGGCAGAGCCTGTCCTGGTGTGTGTGTTCAGTTGTCAGTGTGGCAGAGCCTGTCCTAGGGTGTGTGTTTGGGTGTCAGTGTGTCAGAGCCTGTCCGTGTGTGTGTGTGTGTGTGTGTGTGTGTGTTTGGATGTGGGTGTGGAAGAGCCTGTCCTGATGTGTGTGTTCAGTTGTCAGTGTGGCAGAGCCTGTCCTGGTGTGTGTGGGTGTCTGTGTGGCAGAGCCTGTCCTGGTGTGTGTGTTTGGATGTGGCAAAGCCTGTCCTGATGTGTGTGGGTGTCTGTGTGGCAGAGCCTGTCCTGGTGTGTGTGTGTGTGTTTGGATGTGGGTGCGGCAGAGCCTGTCCTGATGTGTGTGGGTGTCTGTGTGGCAGAGCCTGTCCTGGTGTGTGTGTATGTTTGGTTGTCGGTGTCGCAGAGCCTGTCCTGGTTTGTGTGTGTATGTTTGGTTGTCGGTGTCGCAGAGCCTGCCCTGGTGTGTGTGTCTGAGTGTTGGTGTGACAGAGCCTGTGTTGGTGTGTGTGTCTGGGTGTTGGTGTGACAGAGCCTGTGTTGGTGTGTGTGTGTTTGGTCATCTGTTTCCTGGCACTTAACTTACAGTAGGAATTATTTAATTTATATTTATCCAGAGATAAAATGCCCTCCTGAAGTTGTAGTGACTTCAGGGGACAAAACGTTCAAGGCCCTGAAATCATTTAGTGGAAAAGTTATTTATTGTGTTACAATATTTATTTCAAGGATTAGTCGCACTCAATTGTGGCTTCAGGCTTCCCATGTTGAATGATCAAGTATTATTTTAGCCCAATAACAAAAGTATAAATCCATAGCACATTACTTTTGGAAATTATGAAGGCCCCCCCAGTTTGACTGTGATATCTTGTGTGCCCCCCTATATATTGTTTCTAGAGTCGCCACTGCTTAAAAACATTGCTTGACAAAGGCCCTGTTTGGCCGAAACGTTGCTTTTTTGCTTTCTCTAAATAAAGTAACCTAAAAATTGGAAGCTGTTTGGAGTGCTGGGGTTCCTTTTCTTTGTTTGTATGCTTCAAGAGGGTTTGGACTGTCCCTTTTTTCCTGCTAGCAAACAGCTTCCTGGGAGTTGAGTGCAGAACCATTTTTCTTTTATACAGTACCTATTCTCTGGATGTCCTCCCCCGGTCTATCTGTCTCTCCCCCTGCCTTTATTCCTTCAAAAAATCCCTCAAGACCCACTTCTTTAAAGACGTTTACAACACAGCACATTAACGCCCTCCCAAATTCCTTTAGCTCACCTTTCCTAGTCCCTCTCCTGCAATACTTTTACTAGTGTGGCTGGTCCATCCCTTACACTGGCACTTTTACCTATTGTGTAATACACCCTAAATCCTAGATTGTAAGATTGTTTGAGCAGGGCCCTCCTCACCTGCTGATTCCGTAAGTGAAATTGTTGGGTTATGTACTACTTGTTGTGTCCTGTCTACCCATTGTACAGCGCTACGGAATTTGATGGTGCTATATAAAACAATAAATAATAATAATAATAATAATCTGCCAGTCCTCTGTGCTCATCTGTGGCTCCCCAAACCAAACCCTTCAACAAGACCTGCTCCTTTATTGAAACCAATAAATGATTACTATAATTTAATATCAGTGAGAATCCCTAATATTTTAATTACCGGTGCTTTTTTGCTGTTTTGTAGAGCAATGCACAAATTCATAAATTATGTGTTGTCCATAATCTTAATGCGCACCCATAGTGTTATGCAAAAGGAAAGTTCACATGATAGGTAATGATGTGACTCAATGTATTGGCATGCTCATTGTATAATTAGGTGGCTTACCTGTAATTAATTTCCATTCCTTCCTATTATACAGATTTTATCAGCACAGAAACTGTTAGACCATGCCAGCAGCATTATGTAAACATGTTTAATGGAGTCTATACGCAACTGGTGCACTGGCATCTACATATTTGCATTGACAACACTGTGCAAGTGAAAAAAGTGTGGGGGCATTCATATAGGGTTCTTGATCTGAAGTTATGTTGCTACCAAAGTTATGTGGGCAAAGTGTACTATGATGTCACAACATGCCTCACATAACATGAGTGGCCTGCCACATGACCTCATATTTGTCTCTCTTACTTGCTATCTGGTGAGGGGAGTTGATGTTAGAGAATTTCTGTTTTTTTTCCTTAACGTCTTTACTTGTCTTAAATTCAAATGCCTCTGGTATTTTCTGGAACCCCTATTTGTCATAATGGCACTAGCATGGCCATTTCCACCATGTGCCAGGCAACAGGTAACCATAAGTGAATGTGTGCTTATTTATTGCTTGGAGAGGAAGAAAAAGCCATGTGACTACTGGATGCAGGGGATCTTAATCTAGCAAAGTTCCATTAGTTTGTTTAGATTTTACTTATATAGAATATTGGTCCCTAGCGTCCCTACTATTAGCAGTGTGTCCCTTTGGTTACCCTATGGTAGCAGAAATGGACAGCCACAACTTTCACCTTGACCAATATAATATGGCTATGAGCTACTGCGGCTTGAAGGTTTTTTGTGAGATCTGTAATGCTGTCCTGGATGTGCTGAACTGTGAGAGTTTTTTTTAGCTGGGGTTGTCCTAGGTCTGACCCAGACTTTATTCCAACACCTAAAATACATATACAAAGCATACTGGGACGCAAAGCAGAACGTAGGGATCATAATCACGAATACAAAAGTACTGTATACGGTTAATAATAAAAACAGTACACCTATAACATCAAAAGTAACCATGGCAAAAACAATAAAACAGTTCGGGGGGGCAGAGAGTGTGGGCTGAGGCAGAAATGACACCTGTGGACATGGAGATGGATGAAAAGTGTGGCAGGAGCAAAAGGTTATATCAAATTGAGCTGTGTATCTTGTTGCTGTTCCCTTTACCCTATCTCCATTACAGCTTTGTCTTTAAGTGATTTCCTGGTTTTGACCTTTGGCTTCTGTCCCTGGACACTCTGCCAAACTTTGACCTCAGCCTGTGACCCCTGTTTTTGCACCTACTCTGCCACATTTGTCCCCTAACAGCATGTCTGTGCCTTCTTTGTCCCCCAAGAATGTGTCTGTGCCATCTTTGTCCCTAAAAAGCTTGTTAGTGACCCCAGATTGTCTGTGCCATCTTTGCCATGAAACAGCCTGTCAGTACTTCTAAACAACTTGCCTGTGCCATCTTTAACACCAAAAAAGAGGGGTAGGAGAGAAAATCTTGGTAGTGTGGAGGGTTATCTGGGGAAGAGGTGCAGACCATTAGTCCTGTAAGGGTCCCCTGTCATGCCAAAGCCACCCAAGGTGTGGGGTGCCTCTCCAGAATGTTGCATCCAGGCATTTTGTTGAATATTATTGGCTGATTTTACATTCACTCACTGACTGATTATACATTCAATTGCCTCTAAAGCATTATGACATGACAGGAATTTATGTTATATGAAGACTGTACATGGAATATTCATTTTAAAAAGCAGGAAGATATGTTATGTAATTAGTAGCCAGTGGTGTTTGCATTTAATTGTATTTTGCTCCCTCCATGGAAACGCGGGTAAACACATCTGCTCCCTCATTAAGCAAACTGATAGCAGATTATGGACCTTAAATAGCCTTCAGATTCTGCTGATGTTTTATTCTCTCTCTTGGTGAAAAAATGAATTTCTACTACCTATTGTGTTGAAACATCCCAAATCCTCACATCTTATTTGGTGAATTTACCCCAAAATTAAATGTTCAACGGCCTTAAAGATACAGTAAAGTTTTTGTTTTGTTTTTCACTCCTAAGAAAATGATGTCCACTCCCCACGGTGTGTCTTCTCTCTCCCAGTGGGTAGAGGTGATCCCAATACAAGCTCTGGCTGTGTCCATACTGTTCCCCTACATCTCAGGGGCTCTAATCACTAAACCAGGTGTTTCCAGGAGAGCTGAATATTTTGACTTTCTTAATTTACTGTGCATAGATAGTAAGTTTGCAAGCAGGGCCCTCTTCACCAAATGTATCACTTAATCTTAGTCTGTCGTTTCTAGTTTTATCAGACCCTTTGAATGTATGTATTGTTAGAAGAGCTGCGTAAACTGTTTTTCAAGCTGGCAGTGTATAATACATACATTAACCACTCAGGCCTGGGAGTTTTCATACCCAAAGGGCCAAAATATATTTTATCCTTTTTACCATATGGTTGAAAAACCATGATTCCCCTCCACAAAGATCAGTTCACTCAATGTCCCTCCTCTTAGTGTAGTTAAAATGGCGGCAATGGAAGAATGAACGATGAAGATTTTTTTTCTCTTCTTTTGTTCATTGGTTCGTTATTCGGATTAATGGACGAAACGGTAAAATATGGTAAAAAATGGTAAAATACGGTCTAATTCTGATAATAGTCATGGCATTATTTGGTTGGTGACCACTGTTGCCTCCTAACTTGATGGCTGGCTGGTAACAGAATGATATGTACACCTCTTTTTGCTTTTGGATCACCTACAGCTGGTCTTATGAACCTTAGAATTAGCTGAGCTGGACGCATCTCTGCATTTCTCTACCTTCCATTTTCCTGGGTCCCCTTACAGAGTCCAATGGAAGGGATTTCTTCCAGAAAATAAGATTTTGAGACTCTTTGTTGACTGACTCCTTGATAGGAAACATAACGCTCTCAGCCAGCAACCTGTCTAAACCATCTGACTCAACCGACTCATCCAAGCAGTCGTCTCCTACTCTTTCATGCTCCCCTCATTGTAAAGCACTACAGAATCTGCTGGCGCTATATAAATTAATTTAATGTAATAGGGACACATAGCCTTTTGTGCTTTGCTTCGATGGTGCATAATGAAATCATTATTCATTCATGGCATCCAAATGTATAATTACCCTGGCACTTCTGTGCCATGCATAATGCACTGATCACCTTACCTGTTTTGGTTTGTTTGATGGTGAGATTGATCTGCCTAAGGCTTTACTGAATAATAAGTATTGAATCCAAACCCCTTAATCACTCCACTCCACCTTCATAATGTTCCTAATGTATGTTTCATCGTTTCATCCTGTACTCTGTTTACCTGCAGCTGGTCTCTGTGCAAACAGAAAATGTGTAAATGAAAAACATTAATCTAATACAATTGATAGATCAATTTGGGATTTCCCTTCCAAAAACACAACATTCTAGGACACAGGAACGCATGCAAATGGGAAGACAGCCAGGCGTGTGGTACTCGTTGCTATGGTTACTCCCATGCATTTATAAAGATTAGTTACTGTTGTTGCAATGCAGACTAGAAGAAGTAAATGGTATAAAAACATATACATATTTTAAAGCAAATCAATCACCTCTGCGGATGTAATACTGATGCAGGTCCTGACTGTCCGTCTGGCAAACGCATGGTGGGTCGGCGCCCAACAATGGCACATTCCACAAGTATCATTTCAACAACATCTCTTATGTTGCATTTCCTTCTTTTTTTCTCACATTTGTCTAGGCTTGTAGGATCTATGTAATTCATTTTCTGAGTTATCATTTCATCCATGAAAACAATGTTAATCAATTTCAATATGGGCCTTTCAGGAATCAGACAAAATACTTGACCGAGGTTTTACTTTATCCAATGTGGTCAGTGTGTGTTTCTTTATACGTATGTTTCTGGTGTGTGTTTCTTTATACTTATGTTTCTGGTGTGTGTTTCTTTATATGTATGTTTCTGGTGTGTGTTTCTTTATATGTATTTTTCTTGTATGTGTTTTTTTATACATATGTTTCTTGTGTGTGGAAGGAGGCAGCTTCTTTTATGATCACTGCACCTGGACTATATATCTCAGTTGGTGACCCTATTTATGGGTACCTTCTATATATTGTGTTCATTATTATATTCAACAAAGTTTAATATATTGTGTGTTATTCAATATTTTAACAAAGAGGTTTTTATAGACTTTGTAAACCTAATCCTCCCATCAACCTCAGTCATGTAGTCAGTCCAATACAATACAATGGATTATATTAAGTTGTCTTTTCAAAAAACTATTGAGGAAAGTTCATAGGACCAGCAGTCGAACAAAACAATATTTACTATGATAAAAAATTCAAACCGTAAAGCCTGTATTCAGTTCTGAAATGTTGGGGGTATGATAAAAAAAAAATACCATGAATATTCTGTTGGTAGCTAAAAATGATAAGACCAATTTAAATATATATATATATATATATATATATATATATATATATATATCAACATTTTGGTGAGTTGCGTTAAGGATGAGATGGAATTTTACTCAGTGTTTTTAGGTCTGAATAGGGGCATTATTGAGCGTAGGTTTATATCATTATTTGTAGACTTATTGGTAGATCATTTTTTTGCCCTCTATTCACATCAATTTTCTGAATAATGAGCTGAATTAATTTATCTGATGTATTTTAATAAACAAATACTTGTTATGCCTAAATTGGAATCTCCTTTCCTCTAATTCGAAGCAATGACCTTGCGTCATTTGTACAGTCCTTTTAATGGAATGTTCTTTGTGATGACCTTGCATTAATGTTATGCCAGCATATTCAACTCATAATTTAGATTACTGTAACAAGATCTAGCTAGAAGCACAGATAGATGTTATGTCAAAATGGAGTGTCACCATTCTGTCCAGAGGTGATGCATCCACTTATGTTTTATGCAATCAGCTTTTACTTATTTTAAGGTGAAAAGTCTTCAATATGCAATATTCATCTCATTCTATTTTCCTATTTCATGTTGATTTAAATATAAATGTGTGCGTGAAATTGTACACTGTGCCAGCAATCACAGATAACAAAGAGTACACATTCGGTTTTCGATATTTGTATAGTCAAATTGTTTATAGAGGATTGTTTGACTATGCATATAAGCAATATACGAAAAACCAAAATGTTCAGTAACATATTTTCTATGCGGTGGATCTTATTGTATAGTCTCAAAACAATTAAATTAAAGGGTTCACTCACTTTTCCACCAGCACTGTGAATGTTGAATAAGTGTGCTCAATAAAAATGTGAAAACAATATCATTATGTGTTATTAGCTTAAGCACATTGTGTTTGTCTATCCTTGTGACTTAAATGCAGATCAAATCACATTATATATATATATATACATACATACATTTATATATATTATATATATCCATAGCGTAGGTAAAATTAGAATGCAGTTCATCATCATTTCTTATCATTAATTTACTGTCAATTTTTTAACTCTAACCCTTTCATGTTTGGTTAGATTTTAATCCCTTAAAGTTGCAGAGAAACAATTGCAAAGGTTGATCTTATATACTAATGAGTTTCCTATACATTTCCTTTAGCAATGGTATGGTAAAATATTTTATCAGAAACATCGTTATAATAAAACAGATAAAAAGGATCCGGTAAGGTTTGTTGTAGGCCACACGAATAGGGGAGGACTGACCTAGGAAGCAGTGGCAGAGTTGCCCATAGGGCTAGTCTAGATTCTTTATGCAGTAGTTTTAACGGTGAAATGGCCTGCTCTGGGATGGATGTTTAGAGGAATGGAACATTAGGTACGACAGTAGAACCAGTTGCCAGTTGGAGGTTAAGCTGTTATGAAGTACAGAGGGAGGATTAGGATATCTAGAAGGTACCAGCCCATTTTTGCACAATTAATGTCCTCTATGTGATTGATAATATGCAAACGCTTGGTCTGTCAAGCAGTGGCAGCAAATTCTTTGAAATAATTTGAATAGAACACCAAGCCAACTCAGAACACACACGTATCAGGACTGGGCTAGATCAGCTGTGTAACCACATACTTTATTTATTCAAATGCTGTCTCATCATATTCAAGTGATGTTAAGCTGTTTGTTTCTTAAAGGCATTTAGATATATCATGGCCTTTAAAAAAGCATAGAAGTTAGAAGTTTTTCTCAAAGGAGAGATTTATATACTAAATTTATATAAATTCATATATGCCCTCTAGAGTTATCATATATAAATGTGCTTTAGCTTTGTTATATTTGCCCAATATAGTGATCAAACACATCGATACCTTATTATACTGCCTGTGGTAAACGATAGAATGGCTCAGGGTTAATCACCCAGTCAGACGAACAGAATAATGATAATCTATGGAAGAACCATATGCGTTAGCAGAGAACGTTACCCAAAATATCACGTGACTGACAGCTATGGCAGCCTCCATGTCTGCAGATAAACAATATTTATTGGAATACAATGAAATAATACAACATTTTATGATGTTAAACTACATTACTGTATTTAAGGCTCAATAAATATTTAATTTGTCATTAATGTTATTTTAGATTTTAGACTTTTAGCCCCCCCCCAGGGGTACACCAGGAAAAAAGATTCTTGCAGTTATCATACTTGAGGAGTTTGTACATTGAAATAAATCTTTCAATACTTAATGGTGTATCAACTAATGAAATGCAAACCATCTTCTCTTCTAGAACTGGGTCATTTGGGAGGTATTGGTGCTTAACCGATTTGTAAACAAAAGCTTCTAAGTCTGCACAAAATTGGGTTATTAACTAGGGCAGAAGAATTAGATGATGCAAGTGGACTTGTCTTCTGCATTGTTTTAAACTTTGTGTTGGATCCGGATCCCACTGTAATAATGGGGGCTCCTTTTAGTGACTAAGAGACACATCAGCCATCACTTACCTGGAGAACACCTGGCACCAGGATGCATCCATGGAGTCCCCCCTCGCAACTTACAGGACTTAAAGGATCTGCTGCTAACGTCTTGGTGCCGGATACCACAGCACACCTTCAGAGGTCTGGCAGAGTCCATGCCTCGACGGGTCAGGGCTGTTTTGGCAGCAAAAGGGGGACCTATAATATTAGGCAGGTAGTCATAATGTTATGGCTGATCGGTGTATGCACTTGGCAAAGTGCTATAGTGATAATTAAGGCATAAATACCACAAATCACATATTATCCTTAAAACATGTCGGACTCATTCCTTATGTATAATATTATGCAGTGTAGAATACATTATATGTTTTTATTTAGGCAGAAATTTAATGCACAGGATTTGACGACTACTACTGTTATAATACAAACGTGACACTTTTAATAGTGCAAGCTATTGTCGCAAAAGAGGGTATCGTAAGGTATAATATTGTAGTAGCATAAACAATAGCATAACACAGAGGTGTCCTAACTAAACCCTAATGTTCACATCGGCATCCACATTAGCACTGTTGTGAACACCCTTATAGTTTGGCAGACGAAACTGCTGCTGCAGCTAAAGATACCTATTCCGCCTACACCACTAAGCTGCCAATTAATACAAATTAAATATAAGGTCTATATTATATAACAGTCAGCGGGTCAGGGTGTACCCTCTTTTTGTCCATCTCCTATTGGTAAAAAATTAAAAGTGAACTACAAGTAGAATCACAAACTATAGTTTGTCACTTGCCTCTGAGATGTAAGGTACATTAGGCGTAATATAAGGACGGTGGCTCACTGTTAGACCTATTTGTCAAGTCAGTGCCGCACATTACTCTAGCTGCTCATCCTTCTATAATGTCCTCACCAATAACTCTCACTGAAGGGGTCAGGCACCTTGTATGCCATCCTGGTATTTTCACATCTTTACAATTTCTAGAAAAGCCAAATTGCCTCAGGATTCTCAAGTTTGGTTTGTCTTCACTTGGCCCTTTAATGGTTAAATCCATAGCTAAAGCTAGCTTCATTCTAGCATAGTAGAGCTCAGATCCATCAGTATGCATAACATCACAAGGGATGGACTGGACACATGCTGTCACTACACGACACACCATGTCAGCAAGTAAAAACGCTTAAAACAGAGCTAAAAATGTACATTGTATATGAAAGCTTTCCTAAACAAAAGAATACCTACCTATTTGAAAACTAGGGTACTTGCAGAGACGGCAGAATACAGGGAAATAATAAGGGACTTTCCCAGATAATCTGGGGTAGCTGGTACACATGGAAATACTGAATTTAAGATCTTTTCCCTTCTTATAATGCAATAATATTTCCTTATATTAACACACTGGCATTAGAAATACATTTCATAATGCACATATGATATTAGAACAAGTAGTTGTCATGCTATAATTAAGTTCATTACATTTCACTTACGGCAGAAAAAATGATATGGCCTTAATATTTAAATTTTGAAATCATCTATTATCATCTTGCATCACACAGCACTGAACCAAAAAATTTATTGTTCTGGAGTATTCAGGTGTTGCATTGAATGTGTACATGATATACTCATTCTGTATGAATCGGGATAAATGATTAGAAAGATCAATGGTCGACTTGTCTCTAAAAGAAGGGGAAGAATGGCAGCATGTATGAAAGCCAATGCTGCCTCCGTTGGGTGTGATAAGGACACAGTCTTCAGGAGGGGCATGATTAGAGTCCAGGGCAATCGTCAACATGTCTGCATTTATAAATTGGAAATAAAACAATCCCAGCTTATTTTTGACCCACTTTCCATTGTGAAGAATAAGACAGAAAAAACCTGGTCATTTGTAGGTAAATAGGATACTGTGGTAAAAGCAGATTTTAGTTAGTAATTCAAAAGACTGGCACTGTAAAAGATTATTATGCCTTTGCCAACATTAATACACCTAGAGTTCATATGTGGCAAAAATGGATACAACAATCTATATAGTGCATGGCAGTGCATATAGAGCATGTATGTGTATTTGTGTGTGACTATGCATGTGTACTTGTGTGTGTGTGAGCATGCACGTGTACTTGTGTGTGAGCATGCACGTGTACTTGTGTGTGAGTGAGCATGCACGTGTACTTGTGTGTGTGAGACCATGCATGTGAATTTGTGTGTGTGTGTGTAAGCATGCGTGTGTAAGTGGATGGAGTTAGTGAGTGTAAGTATGTGTAATTTGTGTGTGTTTACATTTGTTGTATGTTGGAAGGGGAAGCAAATGTCAAAGAAGGCACAGACGAGATTTTGGGGGCAATTATGACACAGACTAGCTGTTGAAGTTGGGGGGCCCGTGGTTTCTAGTTATGCCCCTGGTGCATGGGGTACAACATCCTCAAGCCGATAGACAAAGAGTAACTGAGACATAAGGTAATAATTTACCTACTCACAATAGTGTTTTCCTTTCTCTGACCATGACAAAGAAGTGTATTCAATGCATCCAGTCATTGTATACAATGATTACGATGCACAGGATTAAAGGACGGCTGTGGAACTGGGGCCTCATCCCGTAAATTATACTATATCTTATGACTTAAATATCACACCGATACTGTTCTAGATATGGAAATAATTATCTGACCGATACTGTTCTAGATACAGAAATAATTATCTGGCTCTTATTCATCCATGTTTAATTTCCTAGAGGCCACTGCTGCATGCTAGCCCATACAGGCCACTTCTAGCCTTTGTTTATTTGCCAGAAAGGGTTCTTGTTTAATTGTCCTGTTTGTCCCATCATTAACTTGTTTTCTGACGGCAGGCCAGACTGAAAGGTTGAAAAAAATTTACAGTCTTAAGAAGAAAGTAAAATTTGTATTACGTGTCCATTATTTGGGTAGTTGGTTCTGAAATGTCTATTATTGTGGGTTCTGATATCACAGACAAGTGGTTCTGTTACCGAACAGTGCTTATCACAGAGGAGAGGGTGGTGCAGAGGGGGAGCAGCTGGGTTGTGAGAAACAAGATCTTCTTGTTCCCTACTGAGGATTTAAAGGGAAGAGCACAAAGAAGGCTAGAAATTAGAACAAATTCCATTGAAGAAAAAAAAACTTGTTTATTGTTCTGTAAGAACTCTCTGTGCAGCACATGTCTGCAACCCGATTGTCCTTTCTTTCATACCCTGCTTTCCACGCTTCTCTTTTATTCTCTGTTTACTTATTTTATTATGCCTTCCTTGGTGCCAGCACTGCTATTCCTTTCATTTCTTCTTATGCTTGTTTTCGTAACCTGTTTTTCAGTAAAGGCCCCAGTAATATGGAATAGAGCTTGCACAAACAGTGGTTACCATGTTAAAGCATACAAACTGTATAAGACAAAGTTGACACAAAGGTATAGAGCAACTGTTTTGCCTTACAAACTATTGGCTATCCATTCTGATGACATCACAACACAGGAACAGGAGCCATACTATGACCTTCCAGTCCCTTATGCAAATCAATTATCCTCCGTTACAAATCATTTTTATATTGTGCCACAATTTTATTGCTTCCTTTTAACCTACACTAGCACTTCCACAGATACAATGTGTGTTGTTGACAGAGCGGACATAAATCCTTTATATAAAAGTATTTCCTTTGAGAAAGTTAGGAACTCTTATCACAGATTGGCAATCCAGTTGATATTAGTCTGGGACTCTGCAAACATGGCCATATTAAAGATACTGTTAAGACTTGGACACTATACCCCTCTCTTTCCACCTTTGTCACATAATATGATGTGATAAACAGACTGAATTTGCTTGCCTGGATCATATATGACAGTGAATGTAGCTGCTATTACCTCTTTACCTATATAATTTATGTTACCCGTAGTATACCCCACCCCAAACACTTTTAGGTGTCCACAACAGGACATCTGTGTTCGAGGATGTGGCAACGGGCAGAGTCAGTTCTGGAAGTGAGCATATTAGTATACTACAGCACAGACCTCCATTGCTTTTTCACTTTTCTCGGTTGGTCAATGGAGATCAGAGAACCTCTCCAACCAGCCCATGCTGGAGACAGAAACCAGGACTGGTGAGAGTTATGCCATAGTCTGCTGAGGTCTAACACTAATTAACATGTAGATGGAAAGGTGAAGAGACTTCTTGGAATTGATGAAAGACAGTTAGGGGCATTGGGGATGCTGACAATGAAGTAGTCAATGTACAATAGAGAATCTAAAATACTTACCAGAAAGTTCAAGCTATTGTATATATTTTTAAAGTGGATCTGTCACTTTTCTTAAATTCTACACTTTACAGTTCAGTACATAAAGTAAACCTATGTAATGATGTTTACAGATATATGCATGTATATATATATATATATATATATACCGTATTTATCGGCGTATAACACGCACTTTTATATCTAAAAAAATAAGTTTAAACCCTACCTGCGTGTTATACGCCGATAGCTTTCTGTGCTGCACGATCTGCAGCCGCGTCTCCCGCACTTCCGGTTCCGGCGAGGGTGCGTGTTATACGCCGGTGCGTGTAATACGCCGGTAAGTACGGTATATATATATCCCATTCTCAAGACAGGAAACTTATTACTTAATTAGTTACCTTCCCTGTTGTCGATTTCCCGATTGTTGTTGATTGGTTTGGACAGTCTTTGTAAGGGTAAGTGAGGAGAAAGGAAAGAACTTCAGGACAGGTAAAAGATTAAATAATGCAGTTCCCCTTTAGATATTACATGCATTAAACACAATGTTATTAGGAAGAATGACAAGAGTGGCACTAGTTTGTTGGTCTCTGAATGTAAAGATTATGTATTGAGTTATGAGGACTGTTTGTACTACACTTCGGGAGAACATGAAAAGGAACACGAATGTTGTGTTTTCATTGTTCAAACCGAATAACGAACTAATATGGCAGCGGATAATTGTACGCAAAGTCAAAGACGCACAACACGAAGAATCTTCGTTTCTTCGTGTTCGTGTATATATATATATATATATATATATATATATATATATATACTAGCCTGTTAGTTAAGACAAAATCCCTAAATATATCCTAGCTAATCTCCCATACAAGTTACTACCTCTAGCCTTAAGCCTGGAGCGAGTCTATTGGTCGCTGGCAAGGGGCTCTTCTGGGAAACACTTAAATATATCCGATTTTCCACCCATTATGTTTGCATGCCCACATATTAAGAAAAATTATTATGAGCCAGGCTTTTAGAGCCATAATCAACATGTACTCCCCCCCCAACAACCTTACATCTCACCCTCTATTAAATTGTAAGCTATCAGGGTCAGGTTTTAATTGTCTTTCAATTTGTTTAATGATCACTGCATGGAAATGTGTTTGTAGGCCTGTTCTAACAAGTTGTCACTTTACAAATAACTAGGAAATTACTCAATAATTTCCACAAAAAAAAAACAACAACTAATTGAGCACTAAGTGTGAGACATGGTACCACCCATACTGATGCAAGTCCTGGCCGAGCCCTGAGCGGTGCCCCTCATCTATTTTATGGTGCTCCTGGTACATTTCTTAGTCAGATATAGTCTTCATTTCAATGCTGACTCATCATTATGTGGCAGTATTTTTCCATGTGTGGCTTTCTGAATGCACAAGTCCCTCGTTAATCACGTGCAATGTTTCACTGCATACTGTAGTCACTAGGCTGCCTCTTATTTGGGTCAGGCAGCTGAGAAAACTTACCCACATGAGCTTACTGGAAGTGTATCTTGGGTGTTTTGTAGAAACCAATTAAAATACTTAGTAGAGTGCATATGAAGTTAAACATCTTTTCCATCTAGTTCCCTTACTCATACAATTCTCTTACTTCCCCTGTTATAACCCTATAAGTGCCAGAAAGTTGCAAAATGCCACATTATAACATATTTTTCTGTTAACTAGCTTATGGCCGATGTATTAATAGAACACGAGGCTTTGTTAGTATGAGTGTGTCTGGATGTGTTAGTTTGAGTATCTGTGTATGTTTGTGTGTGTCTGGGTCTGTATGTGATTGTGTGTGCATGTTTGCTAGTGTCGAATGTCTGTGTGCGTCAGTGCAAGTGTCTGGATGTGTGTTAGTGTGAGTGTCTCTCCTGAGGTCAGGCTCTGGATCCATCCCTGGGCTGACATATGCTTAGCTATTCAAGGATGCAGTGCTAGTCAGTGATGTATTTATCTCTGGAGCTGCCCCAGGCCCGCTTTAAAGGTAATGGAACTTTGTAACAGCCCTCTCTAGTGCGCAGGTGGGGGATCAGAGATCTCCTTTGTAACCAGTTCATTGAGCAACAGCACATTGGGTCTAACCTGCCCCCAGTTTTACTGCGGAGGAGTCACCCCCACACCATTAGTGCTAGCCCCAATATACTTGAGGATAGAGAGTGGGTGCAAGGGGAAGAGCCAAATACCACTCTCTTTACAGAAAACTGCCCTCTGCTCTGATTCCGAGAACCTCCGACCTAAACCCTGAGCTTCCAAGATATGCTTGCGGGAAAGTACTTTTATCTGTAGAGGGAATTTTTAAGGGCTTGAATCCTACATTTTCGGGAAATACATAAACGTATGTAAGAGTGTGCATATATATGTGTTTTGATAAATGTTTAAAGTATATCCCTAGGATTCGTTATCATAGCTATTTGTCAAAATATTTGCACAGCTGCTCCTCCATTTAATGTAGTTTAACTTCTTCCTTGCCATTACGTTGCTCCTACCATTTGGTGTAAGCTGATTTGGTTCTGGCAGTCGTAAAGGGACATTGGCACGTTTTGCCATTCTCTGTCAATGAACTCAATTCAATGGAAGCAAAATAGTTTTTGCTTCTTTTTAATTTAAAACCAATAATAGATAGGATATATGTAGCTTCAGAAAATAGATTTTGCCCAAACTTGCTTAAATATATTCACAATTGCAATAATAATTCTATATATATATATATATATTATATCTCTTTCTTGGGAAAACAAGAAACTGCAGACTTACCGGTATATTGTTTGAACGTATTAAGCATGATATGCAATTTAAATAAATATTATAACCAAGACCTGTGATTTAACCGTAAATAAACACTGCATCATCCAAAGGGCTTCATGCATAATTGTTATTTGTAAATAAAGTGGCCCCACGTTAAAATAACAAGAAAAAAATGGGAACACAGAGTTCTGTTCTCTCTAAACCCTCAGGATAAAAATTAAAATGCACTTTTTTAAAATAGAAATCAATGACTATTTCACTGTTTTTTATTTAGATGAAAGCGGGAAAAGGGAAATGTGTGTCCTCTTCGCTGCAGGCTTCACATTTTTTACAAACATTTTCCTGATGGAGTCCAGGCGTTCAGCCATTTAAAAATATGCAGCGTCATGTAACCGCACCATATTTTTAGAATTAGCTGTAATGGGGTAATAATCAGTAGGCTGTTTCAGAAAGTACAAAGAATATAATTAAAAAAACAATTAAAATGGCCAAACGACCCATCTTTACATGAAATATATAAAATATACAGCCCCACCTACTTCTCTAATCATATGCAATTGGAAAGAAGATTTTACTTTGGCTGTTGAAGCCCTGTGCAGTATTTTCTTTGGATGAGGTTTAAATGGTTTAGGCTGACCCTTTCTATCTCAAGAACAATAAGCCTTTCTTTCAAATAATCGTTGTACTTGTCTTATGTTAATTTTGATACTCTTCAAGAGGTTATGTACTTGACACTCTCCCTTCAGTAGATGGGGCAAAAGGGTATACAAGCCAAACCATGGAGAGCAGCTCTTGACATCTAAATGGGACATTTAGGTCTGTGTTAGTCCTTCTGCAACAGAGAGCGGTTTGATATTCAATAGTGATCCAAATGGTGTTTATAATACACCATCTAGTTATACAGTTGTAGCATTCAGAGTAGGTAGAACTTAAGTGGATATCTGATTAAGAGCTGATGCTGAGATCAATACTACAAAAAAACATTTAATGCCCTCCTGCAATTGTTTCCTATGATTTGTGAGGTCACACTGTCAGCACAAAGAACATCTTCATGTTATGATTCCACTATGGAAACTTAACCATATTTCTCAAATCATAACTCTGAAGATGTGCTGTGTCCCCTGTGTGCCTAGTTTCCTCTACGATTTTTTAGCACTCAATCCGTTAAAGATGCCCTGTATGGGTGCTCTTCATGTTCCACTCATTTTATGGTGGGGTCTAGCCAGGTTTCCAATAGAATTCTAACATTGTATTTTAAGACCATATATCTGTTTAGGTTGGTGCAGAATCTGCCTATGACGTGCCCTAAGAAAAAGCTTTTTTTTTTTTAAATTCATGCAAGATGCCTTGTTAACCCTTTAAAACAAAGACATTTTTCATGACAGTGTAAAACCAGCTATTATGGATTGATCACTGTTTCACAGCTGGTGTATGATGTAACACAGACCTCGGACAATCCAGACTTCAGCTACTCAGAGCCCTCCATTTGTGGCATGTGGGTAGCGCTGTCCCACTAGCTCCACACTGGCGTAGTTGGAGCGGAAATGGGCTACGAGTGAGATGTGTTGCAACGCCCATGCCCATGACCTGGACTTTCTTTGTGAAGACCTGGGAAGTTCCCAGTTATGCTCATTATAATGTGCACCAACTTCTCAACCCATCCACCTCACAGCAGGGCATGACACCACATCCATCATATTGTTGGAAGGCCTTCTAAAGTAGAATCCAATATCAGCATAATAAACTTTATGGTAAGAATTCTAACATTGAGCAAGTATTTTAAGACCATATATCTGTTTAGGTTGGTGCAGAATCTGCCTATGTAATGATGATAGAGCAGTACAAAAAAGTATTTTTGAAATATGAACTGATTTGGTATATGATATAGTCATACAACTAGGTATTTTTGTATATAATGTGTCATGTGCAGAAGTTTTTTTTTCTATAGTAGCAGGTCATAGAAGAAAAAAGACATTCTGTTCAACAGACCACAGTGTATGACAAATGTGTAAAGGCTTTAAATGAGAAAAATAGGGGGAAATATGTTTTGACCTAGGCTTCAAAAAATCATGTGGAAGCAAAGTAGTCAATCACCGACTTCCTGAAGCACTCTAAAAATTGTCCAGCCCTAGCGAAAATTACTATGTTTACATTTAATAAGGTTAAGGAATGGACAAGCAAACACCCTTCACGTGTGTGAAGGAAATAAGTGTTAGGTCAGGCGGGTGTTGCACACCTGTACTCAGTCTGAGGCAGGGAAGTGTGAATTATTACCTCAGGGCCGAGCTGCTGTTAGCAGGTGTGAACCGCACCCAATGGTTCATTTCGTCAGCACATTTTCTCCTACGGGATTATTTTACATATAATTTTCTACTTTCCTCTGCAAGTTTGGAGGTATGCCCAGTCACAAGGTAACCCTTACAGCAGTGTCTTATGATGTAATTTCATACTTAATCAAGAATGGGGGACAGGAACACTAGGTGTGTTTTGACAATTCAAAATGGAAAAAAAACTGGCCCTAATTTAAGAAGTGGGTAACAACACCACATCACGCTGTATTGCAGCCATGGTATCACACACCCACACCATTGTTTTGGCACTTTGTTTAGATTATGCCATTGCACGTCTATATTTAAGAAGTGAAATACCCACATGCATGGGGGTTTTGCTTTCCTGTAGTGTGTTACCAGCACACATGGAGGCATTGATTAGTGCTATCTACTACTTTGTATTTGTCCCTAAGTCACCAGCAAAGCAGCTCCTGCTGTGCCAGAAGAGGAATAGCCTTCTTACTACAAAAAATAGCTCTATACAGAGCAGATTGGGGGCTCCAGCAGCAACCCACTTGATTAAAAAAAACAATGTTCAAATTGCAGCGATTGGCAACCCGCGCTTCACTCACCAAGAGTGCATTATATGACCAAACGTACACCGATCGGCCATAATATTATGACCACCTGCCCGTCGAGGCATGGACTCTGCTAGACCTCTGATGGTGTGCTGTGGTATCTGACACCAAGGCGTTAGCAGCAGATCCTTTTAGTCCTGTAAGTTGCGAGACGAGTTGCGAGTTGTTTTTCCAGCGCATCTGACAGATGCTCAATTGGATTGAGATCTGGGGAATTAGGATGCTAAGTCAACACCTTGAACTCGGTGTTGTGTTCCTCAAATCATTCCTGAACTATTTTTGCTTTGCGGCAGGGCACATTATCCTGCTGAAAGGATGTACATGGTCTGCAACAATGCTTAGGTAGCTGGTATATGTCAAAGTAACATCCACATGAATGACAGGGCCCAAGGTTTCCCAGCAGAACATTGCCCAAAGCATCACACTGCCTCGGACGGTTTGCCTTCTTCAAGTACATCTTGGTGCCATGTGTTCTCCAGGTAAGTGACACACACACACACACCTGGCCATCCGGTGTAAAAGAAAACGTGATTCATCAGACCAGACCACCTTCTTTCATTGCTCCGTGGTCTAGTTATTATGCTCACAAGCCCATTGTATGTGCTTTCAGCAGTGACAGGGATCAGCATGGGCACCCTGACTGATCTGCAGCTACGCAGCTCTATACACAACAAACAGTAATGTACTGTAGTATTTCAGCAATTTGAGCTACAGTAGCTGGCCTGTTGGACTTGACCACTGCAGACCAGGAACATCCCACAAAAGCTGCAGTTTTGGAGGTGTTCTGACCCAGTCGCCTAGCCATCACAATTTGCCCATTTTTCCTGCTTCTAGCACAGCAACATTGAGGACGAAATGTTCACTTGCTGCCTAATATATATCCCACCCACTGACAGGTGCCATGATAACAAGATTATCAGTGTTATTCACTTCACCTGTCAGTTGTCACAATGTTATGTGGGCACCTCACCATCACATATGTGAGCATGTTGGATTCCATTCCAAAACCATGTGGAGTTGTCCCTCCACACTTGTAGCCTCCACTTTTCAGCTTAAAGATCATTTGGTCAGGCACTGATGTTGGATGAAAAGGCCCGGCCTTCATCAAACAGTTGCTACAAAAGTTGGAAGCATACAAACACATTTTAGATAATGGTATGATGTAACATTAATATTACCCCTCACTGGAACTAAACGTAATTATCGTTCCATGAAGCAGTGATGCGCACAGCATTTTGTCCACTGATGCCATTTCTCACTAAACAGATGGTGCTTCATCCAACACTGCTTGCCTGGTTAACTTAGCTTTTCTGTGTTTGAAGAATGCATATTAAAAGTATTCATGGGGACATTAAACTCTCCCTTTAATTACATGCATCAACCACATTGTACATGCAGTAAAGGGTACAAATATATCCTTTTATCCTTTCTAAATTGTAAAGTGATGAAATTAGTTTTTTATATAATGATAATACTGTGACGGAGAAGCTCATTGACCTGCATTAATTATCACATTATTTGTGCTTCAATTACAAATAATAAAGCTTATTGCGTCACTGTCTCCACTCGTCACCGGCATGTTGTAACATTCCCCATTAGATAATGCCACATGGCAACTACTGTGAATGATTATCATACGTTCATAATCTCATAACTGTGCGTCCGTAAAGTGACGTTCATTTAAGGTGGCGTTTATATAAAGTATAGTGCTAGACAAACCACTAGCAAATGTTCAGAAGAATAATTCTGTAAACAAACAGATGCTAGCAGTATAGAAAATATGTACAATACCCGAGATAGAGTAGTTTCTATAGTGGGCAGTAGGTAAGAGCAAATGCCTTTTTAAAGTGACACTACGTCCCTGTTGCCCATGTGTTGCCAAATGTTGCCAATATGCATTTGCCTCTTTCCATGCTTCCTAGCTCCTAGGATTGTGCGCACGCGATACACTCGGCAGGAGTTGGGGGGTGAATGTTAACATGATCCTCCCCATCCCATGTACAGAAAGCGCACCCACTGATTTCAAAGAGAATATTTACTTGCCACTGACTGGATACTTCAACAGAAGGGGTGCTGTGCTGCAGATCTGAAGCTTGAGCTTCTTCTAAAGGCATCTTTTTTTTTTCTTTTTAAAGGTCAAACAAGGCATATTAAAGGACTTTCAAGTATTTTAATACACATGCTCTGTAGATGAGGCTGCATGAGACACAGTTTAAAGTTACATACTTAATTTCAAGCTTGCAGAAACCCCCTTTTTATTAGCGAGAAGGCCTAGCACATAATGTTTACCTTTAGCAGACACTACATTTCTTACGGTAAGGTCTTCCTAAAATGGTTAGTTGGGAACAGAAGTCTCCATCTGGACAATGCCTCTTGAACCTTTAGATGTTTAACATAGCACTCCTGCTTTAGATGCGATTAATTATATGGTTCCAACCTTTCACTTATGATGAGCAAGCTAGTTCTCAGATGGGTTCTTTTCTTAGCAGCAGTTATTTGCTATCTCTAAATTTTTACAGCCAATCTGTGTCAGATAGAGCTGTGTTTATCCAAATGTAAATGTATAAGGCCAATGACCCTGGACAATATGAGTCCCCGCTGTGAATGGAAAGCACTCCTAGACTGAACTATTGTGTACACTGGCTAGTGAGAAACCTGTTGGTAATTTTCCATGATTATATAACCAGTACTATTTACAAAGCAACCCCAGCAACTTTACTGTGAAGCATAAAGCAGAAAATTGTTAGGGTGTGGTGCCTCAACAAAACCATATCGAAAATAAATCTTATATGAAAAGGTAGTATTGTTAAATACCCACATCTTGTTGGTTACATTTATACTCTAGAAATGTGCATTGCTATATCTGTATTAAAATTATAAAATCCTTTGTAGGCATACCCTGCAAAAAACATACAAGAATGTCCCATAAACAACCTGTTTGATGGATGATGATCAAAGACAAGAAAACAAGTAAAAGGACACTCGAGATGTTGCATGATAGTTGGGTGGCCCCTTTAAATTATTTTTCTGTTCCTTTTGCCAATGCATGGAGAGCTTCTGCAGAATCCTCCTTGTGAGTTTACTCAGGGGCAGACTAAGAACATCCAGTGCCATGGACAAAAAAAATCATTGGTCTCCCATGGCCATGCCCCTCACTTAGCGAGCCATATCACGACCATGTCTCTTCCAGCTTTCTTTTGTGGTTAAACCCTCACAGATGTCATTTTTCAATATTTTTTGGGGGAAACTTTTAAACAATGTAAGTAATATGGCAGCAATGGAAAAATACAACAATGTTGCACAAGACATCTTAAATACATAAATACATAAACAAGAAATAGGTGTTCTCGGATAGAAATGTTTTACCAAATATGAATTCACCAACTCTTATAAACATGGGTGTTTAACCCTAAAACTTGCTGAAGAAGAACAGTAGATGGTGAGCTGAGTTCACAGGGTAAATGTCCTCAAAGGGTGCTGACACTCCATAGGCATCCTTTCACACTGGTGAAGATGATTTTATCTCCGACATCCCTATGAGGGCCATCCGCGAAGAAGGGATGGGTCCCCAAAGAGGTTATGGCAGCTCAGGGGAGTGATGTTCCTTCAAGGGGGTTTTGAGAATGATCAATGCAACAATAGGACCACTGAAGGAGCAGTACTTACACCTATGACACAAATTATGGCCCCTATATTTATTAATGATATGAAGCCCAACTAGTTTCTAGAACAAGTAGAAAATACTTTTTCTCTAATTAACATTTCATTACTCAGTCGTCTGCATCACTGATCATTAAGGGGGTTATTTATCAAAATCATCATAAAAAATTCAAGTTTCAGCTTTGCAGCAGAAACCATTTTTTACACATTGTGCTGCTTTGTCCAAATCATGATATTTATTCAGCCTTCGAAGACTACAGTTCAGCACCCTCATTTTTAGTTATACTGGACAAACGTGACGGCAAAAAACAGCTAGAAAAACAAATTGAGTCCATTATAATTATTATTCTAATTCTATTAACAATGAATGCAGCAGACCCTGGGTAATCTAACATAAGTTTTTTGTTTTCCTTAACTGGAGTATCCTGTTAACATTTTTTTGTGGTATAATACATATCTTCTTTATTGGCCTTCAAAATGAAACTATACTTGTATCACAGTTGGCTGACAAAGTCTGATCAATCAACTAAAGGCCGTGAACAACTTTAAAACTGCCTACTACTACCATTAACCAAATAGAAGACCTATCAGGAAAACTACTGATATATTTTTGTTAAAAGAAAGGCTTTTGCAGAAGAAGGGATTTGGGTCAAAACTCGGGTTGGTGTACTGCTGACTCTAAGCTACGGCCTCCACAATAACCATTTGCATTGATGTTCCGCTTCCTATTTCCTTATTCAAAACATCACTCCAGGTGAAATGCTTGACCTCGTTTTCTGATCTTATTTACAGTCAAGTGTTAGCAAGATGCCGATCATCATGCCATTTCCCACGTGCATGACTTCCCACACAGTCCAATTGCTGCAATCCTGCTGCCGAAAGCAAAAGTAAGGTCCAGATTGCAACAGACATATTAAATACATATTTCTTCTACTTAATAATGCAAGAACATGGTAAGTTGCTAAAGATGCTGTCCCACCTATTCAGCAGAATTTAACAATTATAAAAAATCGTAAATTCTGCTAAATAGCTGACACAGCATCTTTATCGACTTCTTAATGTCTTGCATTAGAAACATAAAACACATATGAAAAATAATTATGTAAATATTTGCCTCATTTGTATTTATTCAGGGAATAGTTAGTTGTGACACAAAAACAGGGATTGATAGGCCATTGCCATATAAAAGTGTAATGTTGAGAAACACTATGTTTTGTGACAGCTGGCGACTTTGTCAACGGCACATAGCATTCTGGACTTTGGGCAGACCCAGTAGAAGGCAGCATTTCTCATGGATCACAAAGAATCCTGTAAATGTGAATGACTTTGTCTTAATTCCCTTACCAATGTTCTTAGCCTTTAAAACACCCCAAGCACAACCTTGGCAGTGTCCCAACAGTGGTAAACCTGCTTGTAATTTGTAGTCTAATTCCCAGGACTGCCAGAATCTCAGCAGTAGTTTCAAAGTATCTGTGTACCCCTGCCCTGAAACATTAGCCACTTGGCTTAAACAGCATGAAATAAAAGGATCTTGCTAATCAAGTGTTGACGATGCGCCAAAACAAAGTTGGTGTGGTTTATTGACAATAAGGAAAAGAAAATGTTGTGACGTAAGCACAAAGAGTGAAATTACCCCAGGATAAACTGTTTTAACTCCTTGAGTTCATTTTGGCACTTCAAGGACTAACTTGCTCAACTCAAACCTTTCCTACCGCCTCTCCCAAACGTAGAAAATGACGCACAAGCAGAGACATGGAAATAGCATAATGTACAAGGAAAAGAAAATGAAATGCTGATAAGTGTAACTGACACCATATGTCTTTGTAGAAGCAATAATAATGTTGCAATGTAAATTATTATAATGCAGTGCATGTTTTGGGCTGGTTGTGAAAAGGTTAAAATTAGCATTCACACACATACACAAAAAATAAGTGCAGAGCTTTTCCAACATATACAGTTTGGCAACCTGTTCTGCTACACAGCCGGCCATCTGCAGGAGACAATTGTTGCAGTGGAGTCATAAGCTTATGGGAACTGTATATTGAAATCATATATTGGTCCTTGTTGCTCTGCGTGAAGCATTTTCCCCCCATTTATAGGCGTCATATGGTCTTCCTATTATTTAAAGCCTCTTGGTATTATTTTGAAGAACTGAACACCAAGTATCTAGAGGGGCCTCTGTCTCTTCGTGTTCTATATGTACACAGAAAATGGGTGAAAGGTCTTTTTCCCCTCCCCAAGATAAGGCAATCAGCTAGAACACACCAGCAGGGTGCTCCCTCAGTGCAAAAACAACTTTCTTATGTTTTCAGCAACTGGCCAGAACTGGTCAGGGCTGAAGCAACATGAAAAATACCCCTCCTTCCCAAAATCACATGAGATGTTCCCGTAGCCCTCTTTATGATGTTCCTTCATGCTCCCTGCAGCCTGTTCTTGTTCCATGAGTTTCTTGAGCCTCCCTCCACCTCCCCTCATACTTACTGCTGGCTCTTTGATTTCTTGAACCAATGCGTTTTTCAGAGGATTCCCTATTAACTCTTCAACCAACATATTTTCAGTTAAATATAAAACATTTATATCGCTATTAGTTTTACCTATTGATTTATAAAGCACCATAATATTCCCCAGCACTGTACAAGGGGATATACATGTTATTGCGGTAAAGCACAATTCGAAGATAAAAGACAGTTGCAGTTTAAAAACATCTGTCCTAGATGGGTCCACAAGTTAGAAAACAAATATAGAAGCAATACACAACGTACATACAGATTTTGCAACGTCACCTAAAAAAGAAAAGATAACCACAAACACATTGTCGTGTCCCTTAAAATGTATACATTTATTAAAACCCCATTCTACGGCTTTACATATCAGGACATAATAACAATTATCTGTTCCTTAGCAAGTCTTAAAATTAGGTAAATACAAGTTCAAATGAACAACACATAAAATATAACACCGTGTCATGATTTGTTCAACAAAAATAAAGCCAAAATGGAGAAGCCATGTGTAAAACAATTTGATTCAATAGCTTTTAGAACCACCTTTTAGCAGCAATGACTTCCAGAATAACTTTCAGAATTTTGGCCCAGTCTTCTTTAAGATGTTGCTTCAGTTCATAGAGGGTTGCAGGCATTTGTTTATGCACAGCTCTCTTAAGGTCCTCCCGCAGCATTTCAATCAGGTTGAGGTTTGAACTTTGACTGGACCATTGTAACCTTGATTATTTTCTTTTTTAGCTGTTCTGTTGTAGAGTTGCTGGTGTGCTTGGGATCATTGTCCTGTTGCATGACCCCATTTCAGCCGTATGGCCTCACGTTTGACTCTAGAATACTTTGGTATACAGAGGAGTTCATGGTGGACACAATGACTGCAAGGTTCTCAGGTCCTGTGGCTGCAAAGGACATTGTTCCAGAAGTCTTGTGATTTTTTGAGATGCAACTTTGCAGACCTAAGCCGTGCTGCCATGTTCTTTTTAGAGAGAAAAGTCATTTCTCCTGGCAACCCTTCATAACAAACTATACTTGTTCAGTCTTTTTCTAATTGTACTGTCATGAACTTTTAACATTTAACATGCTGAGGCCTGTAGAGTCTAAGATGTAACACATCATCCTCGCTCACGCTCTCATTCACACTGTCTCACTGCCTACTGCTTCCTTGTCCCTGTCTCCTCTTCTGCAACTCTGCATTTTCTGGGAGTGAGAGTGTGAGAGAGTGTGAGTGACGGTGAGTAACAAGAAATTCCGTTTCAGAATTGAAAAAGCTCTCAGAATTCCATCCAAACTGAAAGGACAGGAAACAAAATGAGTTGTCCGAAAACATATGGACCAAACACTAAACAAAATTTTATATTGACAACACTAACACAACTGGACACATACTCAGACACAAGCATACACCGACACACACAGACACCCATGCTAACATTCCCACACACCCTCACTAACATACCCACACACACACAGTAACATACCTACACACACTCACAATAGCATATTTAGTTCTTAGGCAAAGAAACAAATGTTATAAACAATGTTTTGTAAATATGTGGTCTCTTTAAGTAACTGGCGTGCCCTATGAAGAACTGTCACTGACCTAATATCAAAGCATTAATAGAATTAATAGAGTCTAACAAATTATTATCTTTTTATTTATAGAGCACCAACAATTTCTGCAGAGCTTCTTACAAACATATATTGAAGGGGTATGACAAAGCTAGAATTAAAACACAAAAACAAACCGATACATTAGGTAAAGGGGGGTCTGCTCGCGAGCTTGCAGATTTTCGAAAACAGAGAAGGCATTAGATGTTTTTACATTTTTGCACACACTTTGCTTTCACGGAAACATATTACAGGACAAACGATGACGTTAACTCTTTTCACTGCTGTACTATCATACTGTATGGGCTGACAGAGGTTAATAATGACCAGATTTATATAACCTGACTTTGTTTAAAGAACAGGGAGAGAAAAGAAAACATGTTTTGTTGGGAACCTGAGCTGTACATTCTTAATAGTGCACAGGATTGGGCAGCTTCTTGTTACCAGGCAGACTTGAGGCAGGAGAAGCTGCGTATTTAGCTTTAGGGAAAGGGGGTGGATTACGAGAAGGGAGACCAAAACAGTTTGTTTTGTAGACTGAAGAACACAGCTGGGAAAAAATCTGTTCCTAGAAAAAGTCTACTTGGAAATGTCCTAAAGAATTGAGGAGGGAAAGGGCACTTGTGAAGTTCATGGTCTAATCTTTAACAGTTCCAGGCAGCTTTTAGTTACAACTTAACAGTCACATTGTACAGTGCCGCACAATCATCTGTCATGATATAAAAATACAGTAATAATAATAATAAAAAAAGGATGGCTAAATGGCATCCAGTATCTAGTAGCCTAGCTAAAATTAAAATTCAGAGCTGCAAAGTGTCCTATTTTGCCTGTGACTGTCCTGCAATTATGGTGGCTATATTAGCCACCCAGGTCCATATTATTTTCTGAGCAGGGTGTCAGGTTCTAGCTCAGATAAATGTTCTATTTATTTAAAATGCATATTAAAGTACTACTTTAAGTGGACCATATTATCCCTAAACTTACAAGACTGCAGATCCTTTTTTAAGTCCCCATACATTTTGGCTTTCTTTGAATTACTACATGTTAAAGAGGAAACCAATCATAATTATTTTTCTCAAGAAATTCCTTTAAAAAATGAGGACCAAAAAAATGTTTTTAAGAATGCATGTACAGTTTGTTCTACTATTAAGGCCCTCTGCCTACAAGTTACTTTTTTTACATATTTTTGGCACTGTGTTAAAGTAGCTGTGGTTAGTTAGTACATAGTCAGTGGGTACGAAATGTAATAGCATGTCCTTCATCACTTAGGGGATGATTAAGTTATTCTGGGCCTACAGAGAGAAGATCCTGTGCAATGACTTTTCATACAGTGGCATACAAACAGGGTCACTGACTTTTTTGGTGCAATATTGCTAACTTCTCCTCTAAACAAACATAACCCCTCTAACCACACCCATTTTCTACTCCACCACGTAACATGTCGCTCACTTCCCATAGTGCCAGCTTTGTCCCCAAATAGCTTGTTAGTGCCATTGTGGGCCCAAACAGGTTGTCAGTGATACCCTTGCCTTCGAAACAGCAATACACTAAATGTGTCAGATGTGCGAGAGGGGCAAAGCCTAAGCTAGCTGTTTTTGGAACAGCATAACTCCCATCATTATATACTGAGCCTGACGGTGGTACAGTATAACTCCCATCATTACATATACTGAGACTGACACTGGTATACCACAACTTCCATCACCACAACAGTATAACTCCTATCATTATATTGTAATCCAGACACTGATGGAGGTACAGTGTATCTTTTATCATTATAGCAAGCTAGATACAGAAGGTGGTACACCATATCTCTCATTATTATATACTGTGCCAGACATTGACGGTGATACACCCTACCATCACTATATACTGAGCCAGACACTGACAGTGGTACAATATCACATCAGTATGTTAGTATCACTTTTTTATTTTATTCTCTAGCCCATTGTTTCCAGCTGTCCTAGTTTTTACACCAAGTAGCAAATGATACATTATTAAGGGCCAGTTTAAGTATATGAAATCAAGTGAAAACCACTTACAACCACTTTGCATCCACCGCACTTGCCCCAGCACACAAGTTACATCTAAAAGACTTGCTCAGCATCCAGTTTGCACATATAGGACACACTGCAGCACCCAGTTTGCACACATAAGACTTGCCCCAGCACACACATTGCACTCAAAGAACTTGTACCAGCACCCAGATGGCACACACAGGAGCTGCCACATTTCTTTCTCCTCCTCATTATCCCTCCCCTATATGTTTTTCTTTATTTATTTCAATATTTATTTCTCACTATCTACCCTCCCCTTCTCACTAGCTACCCCCACCCCTTCTCACTAGCTACCACCTCCCTCCTTTGTAATTCACTTACCCTGCTGTGGTGCTGCAGTGGGAGGCCTCTGTGTCACTATTCTTTCGCAGTGCCCTCGGCTTCACTGCAGAGCACCGGCATATAACTTCATTCTCCGGCGCTCAGCATGAAGCGAGGAGACAGAGGAGTGCCCAGTTTTTGCTGAAATCTTTTTCATGAACGCCCAGGCTCCCTGCCGCCTGGGCGAAATGCACCCTATGCACCTTTCTCAGTATGGCCCTACATACAAATGTATCTCATTTGAAAACCAATGTAAACATATATATAACAAGCAGCCCTGCCATATAGGTGGAATCGAAGGGCTATTCGTGTCAAAGAGAGATTTGAATTCTTAAGTGGTTTTATTTCTTTGTTACAATAATTTAGGTGGCAATCACCAATTTTATCTGCAATAATGTGAGGATACACGGTCACAAAAATCTTCTTTGTTGCAGTGCATTCTGCGTGACTGATCAATTTTTCCACAGAAAAAAACACAAAGTCAACATGAAATAATTGTAGGGTAATTTTAGCACTCCTGTGTTGCATAACATTGTAAGATCTAAAGCAAATCATAAAACATTGTAAAAGTTTGTTTGTTCATTTTTTAATGTTTAACCTTCTATTAAAAAACTGTGTTGCAATTAAGATATCATAGATTTCCCATCTGCGATATATGCTGTACCAACATTTTTATGTACAGCGAGAATTGTTTTAGCTAGTGTAAGATGTAATGAAAGCGAAGGGTCGATTTAAAGTATTAATTCCATTTCCATAGTACAAGGCAGCACAAATTTTAAGGGCAAAGAATATTGAGTTTGAGTGGGTAATAAGGACTGTGAGTGAGCTAACCATTAAGCATAGTAACATAGTGATTTAGGTTGAAGACCTAAAGTCCATCAAGTTCAACCCTTCTACCTGTCCTTCTGCTTTGGATCCAAAACATGACAAAAAATCCCGAATAAGCTATTGAGGGGAATCCCTTCTTGACTCCAAAAGGCAATCAGATTTCTCCTTGGAGAAACTCTAAACTATACATTTTTATTCCATCTGATAGCCCCATGTGTTCTGTTTTTCTAACCAAAATATCCAGACCCTTTTTGAAGACATCTATTGTATTGGGGAGCACCACCTCTCTTGGCAGTGAATTAATACCTTTATTGTCTTTACTGTAAGGCTATTATGCATTTTGAAGTTGTACACTCCCCTTTCTGTATATCTTGTGCAGGTGTATAATTGTAGGTCCTGACCAAACCTTAGAATTGAGCAGCCCCACCTGCCACACAGGTCCTTCATTAATGGTGTCCAACAAAGTTGTTATGTCTGGCACTCTGGAAGGGTCATGTACATGACTGTGTGTTTTACTCTGTCCATTTGGAGCCCCAGATGAAGCACAAAACTATCCTGGTAATGGCTAGACTGACTGTAGCCAATGGGGGGCAAGCCTGAGACACTTAAAGCAGCACAGGACATTGTGAAGAACCAGAACTTTTCCATTGATTGTAAGGTCTCTGAGGTTCCATAGTCCAATCAGCTGTTTGACTTTACTATTCTTCTCTCCCAACTCTTCTGGCCAATTTATATTCATCAAACCAGACTCCAAGGTTTTCAGTTTCAGCGGGACCTTGCGGTCCACTATGTAATGGATTGTGTCTGCTGTTTATGGCCAGGAATGCTGCAGGTCTTGTCAGGGTGGACAATCTGTCCGATGTTCAACTGCAATCTGTAAGCAAGTACCTTAGCTAAAATCTTGTGGTCTACATTAAGGAAGTAGATGGGAAGCCAGTTCTTTGAGTCATATATCTCAACTTTCTGTTTGTACAAGATGGTGATCATACTCCTTCTCAGTGCAGGAGGCATCTTGCCTTCTGTCACTCCCTCCTCATCCAGCTCAATTAGGTCTGGGCCAATGACGTCTCACAGAGTTAAATATGGCTGTATGGGGGAGGGGACCATCACTACCCTTGCTAAAGCATCTAGTGGAAGAGTGCAGCTCAACCAGCATAATGGCCATCCCCATTTGGCCCTGGCCATCCGTTTTATTTTTTGATGACTAAAGAATAGGAGTAAACTAGCTGTATCAGCATAGTATATTTCCTGTGGAAAATACTGTGCGAAAATAAGTTTCTACACTCTATAATTAAAAAGACATAACTGAATGTTAATGAACTACAAATTCATTTAGTCATGCTTGGGTGTGACGTCTTACACAAAATGTAGGCAAAACAGCCGTGTCTGCTTTCTCCACACTGTTTCCTTTTTTATATTTGCATACTCATATATATATAAAAAACAAATGAGGTTGTGATGGATTAACCAACATGCTTTTGATTTCAATACCTTGTCTGTGAAGTGACAGCATGAGCAGTAATTTATATTCTTACAAGTTGTGTAAATCAGGCCCAAACCCACATGTCTGACTCAACAAGTGTGCCCTTGCGCAAGGAGTTTTGAAAGTGTTATCCGCAGTAAACTTGCAATAAGATGCTTTACGCGTTACGGAGTGTTCTCACTATAAGTTTGTAAATAGAGTACACAACAATATTGCCAAATCTGGCTAGGTTTTATGGTATATTTTGCACTGTTGTCTGTTTTTTTTAGTACTTGTTCTACTTTAACCATTTTTTGTTTCTAACCCAATGATACCTCTGGCACCTTACATTGCTTGCATTTTGCTTGTAAACACAGGAGAGAAGACCATAGGTGGCTCCCCCACACACACACTGGTTCAGGGCCCCAGACAAGGGCCATGGGCAGGCACTTCCAGGATCTGAATTTGTTTTCAGGTGTCACTTATTCATTTGGTTTCTACCATTCTCTTAAAGCTTCTAGTCACACCTGGAAACTCTGTTCTCTGATTAAGCTAATCTCGCTTTTTCCTGTTTGTCCAGGACCTGTGCTTTCTGTCTGACTCCTGATTTTTGAAGGGTACATTGCCTCAAGTTACCAAAAGCCCTGTATGGGAAACTTGGGCGTTGTGAGACATTTTCCCTTCTTTAGTTTACAACCTACCAAAGCTTGCCAAGCCTGACTTACCCTCCAGAAAAGGGGGAAGTGGTACTATTGGGACCCTAAAGATATTTCTTCTGGAGATTAAACTTTTTCGGTTCTCATTCCTGCCAAGTTACTCCTCTACTCCCTTTTCTAAGGCTTCCTGAACCAAAATCAGTTTCTTCAAGAGTAACTTGGAAGGAAGAATCATGCAAATCCAGTGAACATGAAAGTAGGTCGCTTCACGCATGGTACATAAGCATGGTAGTTTCTGATTTACAATAAGATAGAACTTCATTCATTTTCAGCGATTTTATATGATCTGATAAACTTGCCCATGAGTCTACGAAATATGCAGTAATTATAAATAAATCAGTTAACTTTATTTAAAGCAGAGGGCTAAATGTGTATGTTTAACATGTTAAATGTTACATTTTAACAGATCACATGCAAAATGCATGTTGTTCATATTTATTAAGAAAAATAAAAAATGGATATTGCTGAGAAAAGTCTTTAGTTGAAGACCTTTCATTGGACTTACATAGAACTCAATATAAAGTTACATAAGTTTATAGGATGTCAGAAGTCTCTTTAAGGGAAAATAAATCCCCATCAACATCAGTAACGTGTTCTGAGCATGACTACTGACTCAGCACTGGCTGCACTGTCAGCACTGTCAATCATTTTGGTCCCCAGGCACTAAAGGTGATGGCACAAGTTTTCACTAGAATCCATAAAAAAGAATAATAGGTTTTAGACAGACTAGTTGTACTTTATAGAAAGAAGAGTATTCATGATAATAGGCAGTGATAAGAACCATTGCATTACTTTAGAATAAAACACCTATTTAATGAGTAAGATTTAAAATGAGATTTCAGTTCTTGCATAATGTAAAGTAGAATGTAGCTGCATTGCTGTTAAACAGTAACAGAGCCACCAAGAAGTCATTGAAATCTCCCAGACATTGCTATTTCTAAGGTGGTAAAAATAACTAGCCATGGGGATACAGGAATTATATCCAGGGACTATTGGCTTAAACAAATCAGAACAAAATATAATACAACATACTTTTTATTTAACTATTTCCATAAAAGAACGCAAGCAAATGTCTAGTGCACAGATTACATTAAATGGACCTTACAGTTTGACTGTATTACGTAGTAAACTAAACCCATTTGCTTTCCGAGTCACTTCTATATCACAGGGGAACCATTATATGCCCTCCGTCTCTCAAGGGACAGAAAGGGCAAAAAGTGTATCATGCCAGACTGGGAGACGAAAAGGAAGGTTGATACAATCTCTTTTACTCTGCTATACAGATCAGGGAAGGAAAGAAAGCAGGGAGAAAAATTATAGAGGGTCATGTCCACAGTCTATAAAAGCACACCTTGATACTGTAGCCCACAGAAATGTCAACTCCCTTCTGCATCCACGCTGAATGTTGTCCCCATCTACATGTGTTCTATACATTTTCTTGGACATAAAGAGGTAAAGCTGGAATCAGAGACTTGCCACTCCATTCTAGGACCGTCAAGGTGAAACCTGGACAGATGACAGCAAATGATGTACGTGTAGCCACTGGCTGAATAGACATATGAGCAAGTGTGTGGCAGTATGGGTAAGACTGCGGCCCTAATGGCTAAGTGCTGTGTGTTTTTAGCCTTTCACACAATACAAATATCTGTATATACTGCTTTTTGGAGGGCATTGTTATTTCTAAGGTGGTACAAATAACTAGCCATGGGGATACAGGAATTATATCCAAGGACTATTGGCTTAAACAAATCAGAACAAAATATAATACAACATACTTTTTATTTAACTATTTCCATAAAAGAACGCAAGCAAATGTCTAGTGCACAGATTACATTAAATGGACCTTACAGTTTGACTGTATTACGTAGTAAACTAAACCCATTTGCTTTCCGAGTCACTTCTATATCACAGGGGAACCATTATATGCCCTCCGTCTCTCTAAGGACAGAAAGGGCAAAACGTGTATCATGCCAGACTGGGAGACGAAAAGGAAGGTTGATACAATCTCTTTTACTCTGCTATACAGATCAGGGAAGGAAAGAAAGCAGGGAGAAAAATTATAGAGGGTCATGTCCACAGTCTATAAAAGCTTTTTATTACGATGATTTGATTGACATTACCATAAACAGAATCTGTACTTTGATGTAAAATGACATCTGTATGATATCCCATTGCACAGTACCGTGGAATACCGTGGAATTATATAAAAAAATAATAACGATACAATAGTTTAATACAGAACTAGAAAGCTGTTGTTCTTCATTCTGGTTGAAAATTCCCTACAGTGACCTAAGCGTTATTTGTCAAGCTTTATCACTACAAGCAAAACACCCCTACTACTCATACATAAGCAAATTCTGGGTAGATAAGAAAGAGGAGTGATACGAAATCTGGAATGCTGATAGGTTACAATTTAAAGTGTAAAAAATAATGGGGACTGCGTTATTCCAAAGCACATGAGAACCAAATCACACGATTATCAGATTGGACAAGGTCATTTAAACACATAAGCAGCCTTGTAATTTCTGTACAAACAACATGAATCCAAGCTATAACAATTTATGTGTTATAGAAAATGGCAATCACCATTACACAGGGCATGGAAAATCATTAATTCCTTGAGGTAGCCATTTTACTAGCAGATGCATAGGTGAAATGTTATTTTACCTGAAACAATATAGAGAATGTAAACTACAAATAAGTTGCAGAATGCTTTGTGTTTGTGTAAGACACAGCATTCTGTGAAATGATTGTAGGCACGCATTGTGGACTTTTACAGATCATTTATGTACTCACCACGGACACAAATTATGGTTTTTATAAATGTCACTAGCGTAATATTTATATAACTGGTGATACTGATACCTGTAGTGGGTTCTGTCACCATCATGTTATTTAATGAACCACTTAAAATATGAAATGTTTTTCGGTAGGTCTCATGCCGAGGATGAAAAGGGGTGTATATAACACCTAGAATTTTATGTGAGTAAAGCCCTGACCATATAATTAAAAAAAACCTAAATGTGTCTATTTTTTACTCACCACCTTCCCTGGGGTTTTGTAACACAGATTAAATGGCCTTGCCCGTGTTCACAATGAGCTCACAGAAGATTTAAGCCAGACTCCTCCAGCATAAATTGTTACATAGAACTTGACGGCATATTAGAGACATTTGGCATTTCACAATCGTAAATCCAGCACTCTACGCTTTAAGCAGGAAAGTGTAGGGTGCAATATTCATGATGGCAGAAGAATGTGACAGCGGGAGTGGGGTATTGGAGTGTATAATGTGTCAGAGTCAGTGTGTATGTGTGTATATGTATAGTGATAGAGTTAGTATGCCTACTGTATTGAAGTGCCAGATTCAGTGTGTATGTGTGCATAGTGTTAGAGTGTGTATTTTTATAGATGTATATTTGTTAGCCAGTGTGTGTTGTTGGTAAGTGTGTGAATGTGGTGTTAGCATGCATGGTGTTGTGAATGTTACAGTATGACAATAGCATGAGTGTGTATATTAGTGTATGGTGTTAGCATGTGTGTGTGCATATGTGCAGAATATTAGCATGTGTCTGTTACTGTATGGTGTTCGTGTGTGTAAGAATAATAGTGAAATATACAAGCATGAGTCTTTATGGTGTAAAATACCCCTTGTCATGAAGGAGTTAACTACAGTACTGTACAAAGTGGCACAGCACTGAAGGAATGTGGATTTAATGTCTTATTGCCCTAAAAAACATCCTTTGACTGGCTCCTAATTTTTTTGGGCTTACTCCTAGATCTAAACCAAATTTGTCCACCTCTGGTTTCATATATGTAGGAGTGAAAAGGAAACTATACAACGCAATAAAATGTAGCTTGGTCATTTTTGTGTTTTCCCTACAGCAACAAACAGATTAAAGTAAAGCACCAGTTCTCAGAGTGCAAATAAACGTAGACTCACCTAATCCCTTTAGTATGAATGATGCCCAACATTTCAAAACGTCAAAGGGCGGCACTTCTGTTTTAATTCTTAAAACACACTTAGTTTCCCCACAACGGTGGCCTGACATCTTTACCCAAAGAAAACACTTACACATTATCATTTAAAGTCTCCAATAAATAAACTAAATGTAGAAATTAATATGCAGTTCCAGATTCTTATTAAGGCAGATGAAGCATGTGGCTACAGAGCCACCTTTTAGTGGTACCATATGAAGTAAAGGGAAGGAGCTTGATGACAACCATGACAATGAGGGAGGCCCGGAGAAACACTTCCAAAGAGACTATCGAACAGAAGCATTACTTTACCGAAAAAACACAGAATCTGAAATTATAGACAAAAGACTGAGTCAGTGATTTGCAAGAAATATAACCTAAAATATAAACGCCATAAACTAATAAAACCATGGATTGGATTGCAACATGTGTAGACTAGATGCACCATGCATTGAAAAATACCTGTAATCCTGTTCCCTGTATATAATTAGGATTGGCCTGAAGCCATGGTTTCACCTTCCTGGCAGTTAATTACAGACAGGGTGGCAGCCTTACAGTAAATATGCACTCAGACTCTAAACCATCTTCGTTATTAGCTACGTAGAGGATTCAACCAAATACATTATAAACAAAACACTTTGCGATACCGGTCATAGAAAAATTTATAATTCATTCATAACATCACAATGTTATTCCCTATTTTATGAGGTCAGCAACTGGATGCCAAGTGCCAAGTGCAACAGAACACAACACTCTAGGAAGTAGCTACTGCTGCAACAATATTTCTTGGAAAATATCACACCATGATACAGCAAGATACAAAACAACATTCACAAGGAAGCACATTGTAGATCTTAGCATTCCAAATTACAGCACACATAACACATCGCAATAATGCCAAGTACGGCCATCTAGTGTTCTGTGCTGGTACTACACGCATGTCTCTGGGTACCTTGACTACACCCTGATACCATCTTGCACAGGTCTAAAGCGTGTTAAGGCACTAAGATGTGGTTGCAAACATGCATTTACATAAATACAAACAAGGCCCCCAAGTTCTCAATATTCATACAACCAGACCAACTTTCAAACTTAGCTCCAGCCATCACAGACATACACATAGTCTTCCTGCAGTTACTCTGGAAACAGGGATATGATCATAGTTTAATGCTAACAGCAGCCTTAATCTATATTAAAAAATATACAGCTTAACTCTTTACATGCGAAGGCAGCTTTCAAATAAATGTGTGTGTTGTCCTACCCAGACAGAAAGGGTGAAATGTGCAGTTGGCATGGAGACCTGAAAATCACAGGATAGGATCTTGGAAGCACTTCGAGCCCCCATCTAGCTCTTTTGCTAATGAGCTACGACCACGGGTTGGCACTCCCAGCAATACATGAATGAGCATATAACTTCCTTTTATATCTGAGTTTCGGAGGATATCTAGTGTGGGAAAATGCAGAGTGTTTAAACGGCATCTCCCCTCGACTCTCCTTCATTGTGTCACTTTGAACCACTATGGATACCAGAGCCAAGTCAGAACAGAGGCTTCTCAGATCCTCCTAGCGTTCTCACAGCACTCGCTAATGCTACATTGTTTACTTGTCAAACTCTTTCCAGTGAGGTGTGGGGTTCAGAGGCCCTAATAGGATCTGGAAAAACGAAAGCATCAAATGCCGGTTTAGTTAACCTCCATGAAACAACAAAGAGCTACATGCGCCTAGTGCGGCCCTCAAATACAAAAATATAATAACCTGGAAAAAGATCAAATGTCAATTTGCAGGTAGAACTTCTGTGTCTTAATAATTATTCATATATGTAAATTAAAAAACAAATAATATAGTATAGTATTTCAATCCAAATGTATCTTTAATAGTTGCCCTCACAAGCCAATGTTCTGGAGATAGCACACAACGCATTTCACCTGAATAAGGCTTCTAGCAGCGATTTTTAACTAAAACCCTTAGGTTTATTCATCTGGTTGAAACCAAGGAAAATACAAAACAGGTTATCTTTTCTTTGAAATGATTCATAGGAAATAGATATTTTAGTAGTATAATTGAAAAATAAAAATAAATGGAGCAAAAAAAATGACCCACTGACAGGAAATGGCTGACAGGAAATGACCTACAACATACATTTATATTAAACTGGTACCTGCTTACCAAACTAATGTAATTAATATATTGTTTAGTGTTTTTTTTTTAACTCTTCACATTAAGAAAAAAGGAATTGTTATTTTGTTCAACTGCTGGCTAAAGGAATGGTAGGATTTATAGCTATACAGAATTCAGTGTGTGAGTAACATTGCGACATCTGCCTGTACCTTTCTTGGATTATTCTACATATTGGGGATTGCATGCTCACAAACGGTAGACTATGAATAATCTGGCATCTGGAAGGTTCAATAATAATAATAAGAAGGTTAAAAAAGCAACATCGCCCAGCGATAACATGTAATACATGAACCCCTTAAGGACAATGGGCGGTCCCTAAACCCATTGAAAACAATGCATTTTGAGCCCGTACATGTACAGGCTTTGTCATTAAGGGGTTAAAAACTGCATGCACTCAGCCCGAGATGCAACAAAATATCGGGTTCACCCATTGTAATGTAACCTCTTGCTGCTTGTGTGTATAAACAGGACAAGCGGTACCTTCGTTTATGAAACAGTTAGTCATACCCTACGTACAAGATAAGCAAACTCCCTTTGTTAAGCCTAAAGAAAATAAAAAAAATGAAAAAAATAAAGATTAAGGGGTGGTTTTGATCTGAACATCACACATTTATAACTAAATACCACTTTTATAATATTTTTCTTTATTTTTTTTTATACTTCCAGAAATAATTTGTAATCACGTAAAACATGGTCATGAGACACAAAAACTGACAAGATCTCTTAAAAGCATCAATGTAGCTTTTATGTCATTAAACCTTCATGTAAATTAACAAAATAATTGATCTGCTAATACCAGACAGTGAAATTCGTGGTTTTAAGAAGAGTACCTTTAAAGGATGACTGGGTAATTGAGATGTTCTGTTGCTCGATGGGACCAGATTTTCGTCATTATATCAGAGAGTTAATTGTGTAAATATTATTTAACAGGTGTTGGCAGAACATTGAGGTAACATGTTCCAAAGAGTTATTGAACGTCATACTCTGCTCTATTCACACCCTCATTCTGAGCAATTAACCCCACATTTGCATGTATATACATACTGACCTGAAAACACCCAAGAATTGGATGCAACAGGTTCCAATACCATATTTACCTATTTTCACACAGACATTGTTATACAGATGAGTAATATAACCAGTTGGTAGATGTATTACAGGAATGGCTTGATACTTGATTTGTCTGATTTTATAGGGGTAGAGACGAGAGTACTTGGTCTTATGGTTTATATGCTCAAAAGGATAAGGCCATGTTTTTTAAACCTGTACAAAAAGTTGAGCAAATCAAATTGTTCAATAATCTTCATGGTTAAACTTAATACACTGAGTCATTCCAAAATATATTTTTAGTTGGCCCAGAAGTTGTCATTAAGGTATAAACCGAGGGATTCTACCTAATGACCATGTGCACTAAGATAGACATTTGCCCTTTTCCCAACCCCCAGCTTAATACCATCCAGGAGAAGACATTTCTGCGCATGTTATATAATCACCTCCAGTCCGTTTCAGAACTCTCTTTAAAAACACTGCTAGCTGGGGTCTGTTTAGACTCATAGGATCAGCTTTCTGCCACATGGAGGAGGAGGGCAGCTGCTGCAGCAGGGCTGCATCCTCAGTTTCAGGGTTAGGGTTACTCACAGCGTACCTTAATATGTATTTGTTTATAGTGGGGGGTGTCATGGACATTAAACCGTTCCTTTAATATATAGAAGCCGCTTGATATATCAGTAACTTAATCTCCTGACATTTACCCTGGAAACATCAACATGGCAAAAGTCATAAGCGTTGAATGGGAATAGTTAAAACCCACGCGTATCTTAAATCTTGTGGTTTATCCAGTACACTAAACAATAAATAAACACCATATGAACTTAATTTATTGTACCATTATAAGAATGAGTTTCCCTTGTCAACACACACATGCCAGGGAGGGGCAGATTAAGAAACACGGGGTCTTCTACTGGAAATCCTTCTCTGCTATAAACCATTCCAAAACCTAGTAGTGCCTGCATGTGAAATGTCAGGGCGGGTATTACATGTTCTGTTCTGCAAAGCAATGTTTATCTATAAATAAGGACCATATGTGATCGTTCTACGTTCATCTAACACTGCTTTATTTTAGGTTTTTCAGGCAAGGATCTTTGCTGGACTGTAAAAATCGAATTCTTATTTGAAATAAGGTTACAGGCTATTTTGTTTCTATTTTATTTACCAAATCTAAAGGACTAAATTTGTTCTCATAAGATATGTCCCAGACAGAAGACAACATCTGTTTGTAAACATTTCCCAAGGCACGGATGAGAGTCCTTTAAATAAACTGTACTCTAAGCTGTGCTGGATGACCATCTGTGAAAGTATATTTAATGAATTTGTCTCCTCTAAAATAAAACAGACAAGAGGGAACCTTCCCAAAGAACCTCACCACGAGCTGCGCAGGTTGATCCGATCAGTTAAATTGCCATTAATTCTTTATTTTATTTGACTACACACAGGGTATTTTTCTTTGCACAGAGATAATGGAATCTCATCATTTTATGAAACAGACCTAGAAATTAAAGACGTTGTTGTTGCTTCATGCTAATAACAGCAGCTAAAAATGCTGAACAAACTTAGACGTTATTCTAAAAATCCAGCTGATGTCATGAAGCTGTAAAAACACACACTGAACAAAGATGAAAATGGCGTTGATTACATATTGTTAATGCATGCCAAGGGAAGAGGCAACATACAGAATAACTTTCCAGATTCTGATTGAATAGACAAAGTAATTAGTGAGTTAATTATAGAATATATAGAAAAAAATAAATATTTTAACATTAACTGTACAAGAAAAACACTCTGTAAAATTCAAAAGTAAACAACATTTTGTACACAATTATAAATATACACTACAAACATACCTATAACAAAATAAGAGAAAGAATGAAAGCTCACTTTATAAAATAACATTGCAGTTGAACGATTTGCACAAGAAATTAAAGAGATCCCGTGGACCTGTTGGGAACCATGCAAGGGCCGGCTCCGATCAACCTTGTCTAATAAACTCCCTACAGGGCCGGGCTTTAGGGTCTAGATTAGACGGCCTGCTTGTATACAGCATTAGAATATATACACAGGTGCTTTTGTGAGTTCCAGGTCTATAAAATATTGTGTTAAATTTGTATACATGAAGAAGGGGATTTGGGTACTGAAGGGGTCTGTCCGGTAAATGTCGGGCACATGTGCATACATTCATAATAAATGAGATAATGTGCACACATAATTATAATAAGATATAGACATGCACTTCTAGATGCCCACTAATCGCATTTACGCTGACTTCACACAAACAGATTTTCTGGCAGAATGTTCTTTCCCTCATTAACCTAACCTTAGCATGTAGGGAATCAGTGCCAGCGTGTTCAGACGTCCAGATCTCTGCCCCATGTGCTCTGCCAGCTGGGTCCGTCCACGCTGGCGCAACAAAATAACTACAGGGAAACAGGCACATAATCAGTTCTCTCTAAAATACTCGGTTGAAAAGTGATAACGCTACAATAATGCTATTATTTCTATTATAATTTCAAAAGGGGTTCTTTGTACTGGTAGCATTTCCATTACATAGAAAACGACAAGGTTCAAAACATCAACCACCACCACCAATAAAATGTTATTACATAGCATCACACTCATTCCTATCCATGTTCTTCTCACTTTCCTTATGTATTTAAAAAGTATTTACATTATGGTTTGCCATAGAGACAAATAGTGTTTCCCAATTATTATTCCCTAGTCTATTCCTCATTCAAAAGCTCTCTGTGAATAATATCTTCATAACTATGGCATCACTGTGGACATACTTCCTTTTACTCCTCTTCAGACAACTACTGGACTATTCTTTGATATTCAACTTCTACTAGATTATTCAAAGAACCCCTGTTTTTACCTGGCCAAAATCCTTGCTAAGGATTCATCAAATTGCTTGGCCTGGACTTTAAAATCATTCAGTTTCCAAGAGGAGAATGGCCACGAAGAGATGGTCTTGTCTAGAGGAGGTCCTGGACACTTTCAGAAATGCCCTGTACCCACAAAAAACCATTAACGCAGGTGAAAGAACCCATCACCAACCTCAGATCTGGTGCTCTGGCCCAGCTCATACCACATCCATCTACCTATACTCCCCACCAGTTCTAAGTACAAGGCATCCATATAATTAAAAGTATATTCAAACAGCGCATATATAATATAAGACAATGTGTCCTAGGAACATAAATCCTTAACATTTCAGCAATTTTTATTGTCATATAAAGGGCAGTAGAGTTCCAGGGTTAGGGTTTAACCCAATAGTGTTAAACAGGGTCCTTTAAAGATAACGTATTTCACCCAGCACCACTTTTTAAGTCCTGTTGATCTTTTTTTAGATGTCAGAGTGTATATATCTGAAAATCTGCTATTGAATGTTGTTTAACGAGCGACCCCCTTCCTTACCTACCTCCTCTGTTTAAATTAGATCACTTTTTACCATGCCTTATACTTTAATGTCTTGCTTCCCATTATTACGTTCTCCATTTCCAGAATTATGTCATTATCCCTTCTATACTTCCCTCATGGATCTATTTCTCTCCAGTAATAAAAAGTAATTTTCCTAGTCATTATTTACAAAATATTATGGCAGGTGACAGACTAGCTGCATGTAAACAATATAGTTTGCTGACATCTGCTGGGTGTAGATTATATTGCACAAGGCACACAATTTTTTTTTTCTATTTTAGATTTTAAGGCAAGAAAATGAGTAAGTGGGATGATTTGCTCCTCTCTCCCCACCCTGGTTTCTATAGCCTGTAACAGGGGCTGTGACTGGATATATTGTAATTTAATGCCCTTATAGTATCAGCTCCTAGTAATATCTGGCACATCAAGAATACAAACATCTATGCCAAACAACAAAGTAATTGTGTTATTACACAGTCAATAGCCCCACCTAGTGGTAAAACAGGGAAGTAATCTGAAAATAAATAATAGCTTAACAGACCCCAGCATGAGACCAGCATCCTTAATATTGTGACATTTAAAAATATATATTATCTATGATTGAATCACGCACTTCATACTTGTTTTTTGCGCACTGGTTTTGCAGAC